>NW_027507072.1:2500-156619 GCF_052324685.1 Brachyhypopomus gauderio | reverse complement strand
GAATGCAGTACTCTTGAACTGCAACTGGCTCCATATGAATTCCTCCCCTCATGTCCTTGGTCTGGACAGTTCCCCTGTAGATTCTCTCTGCCAAATTCTCTGCAGAAGTATGTCCTCGAACATGGTTTGCCTCATGGAAACGTGTAGATCAGGCATGTCAAACTCAGTTTGGCTGTGGGGCCGGATCCAGACCTTCTGTTCTCAGGTGAGCCGGATCAGTAACTACAAATCAACTCCAAATATTTAGCTTTATTTTTCAGTACTATGCTTTATCATTCAGCCTACATTTTTAGCCTACCCTACATATTATAATCATGGATGAAAAGGGATCTTTTCTAAGCACAACACATTAAAACAATGAAAAAAAAAAGATTTTCATGTTTGACGGTGAATGTGTTAACAACTGGTTTATTTTAACAGTTGAGTGAATGCAGTTTTATACCTGAAGCAACTCACCACATTAACAAACTCAAGTGGGAGCTATGAAAAAAATATTTTCGCCTTAATAGTCATACTGCTTTGAAATAAATAAAAAAATAAATACAAATAAAAGTTATAGCAGTGCATGGGTAATAAAATTAGACTACATCAGATCAAACTACTAGGCTGGGCCTACTGAAGCTGAGAACATACTGCACAATATTAATTATCTTTAATATGAAACCAGATGAATCTTATTTTTAATGATCTGTATTCATGAGTGCAAACAAATTTCGTGTCATCACACTTTTTTTCTCTCTCTCTCACTGCATTCCTGCAGTCTACTTGCTGCTGCTGGCTCCTGTAACTTGGCATCTTTTTGCCTTCACAAGTGCATCGATATTAGGTGTCAAATCCTGAGTAGCAGCACATTTAACAATGTCATTCAAGTGTTTATTTGTTAACCTTGAGCGCTGCTTTGTTTTATTATTGTTCATTACAGAGAACACCTGTTCACAAAGATAAGTAGTCCCAAACATGGATAGAACTTATGCAGCCATGGCTGTTAATTTGGGGTAACCTGGCACGAGATATTGATAAAACGTATTCATTTCCACGGACCCAAATTTATCCTTCATAGCAGAATCGCTTCATAGCGGAATTGCATCCTTTGACTGAAGCTTTAACTCGTGTCAGTGCTGCATGCTGTCATTTACTGCCCTCTAGCGACCAGAGAGAGCATTTGATTTGTATTCATTTTTTAAAAATCACAACTTTTGATAGAAATGAGCTAGAGACTTGCTTCATTTTTTGACATACTCAGAAATTTATGCCGGGCCGTATTAAATAATCCAACGGGACGGGTCCGGCCCGCGGGCCCTATGTTTCACATGCCTGCTGTACATGTTACTCTCATCTTTCTCAGACCATGCCATTCTTCACATCAACTCTGCTCCTGTGTTGCAGCTTCAATCCTCTGGCCCATGCTCAATCACACTTCCAGGGACTTAACATGCACTTCTTCCTCTTCTCACAAAACATACGCACATTCTCATCGTCCCAGCCTATAGTTTTGGATAGCAAGGGGTGCTTCAGTGGGGGCACCTGGGATGTTCACAATTTCTCTCACTGCTGCTGGCTTATGATGGAATGAAACCACACTCCCTGCCTCTACAGGCCCAAAAGCACATTCAACTAATGGGACTGCAGTTCACATGCCCATTGTTGTAACCAGAGGGGCAATTACAGCACTAAAACTTCTTATAGACCTCTGACACTCTTAGCATGGCAACATTGGGCATTTCTCCATCCAAACGCTTTATAATGTGAACTTCTGAAAAATATTAAAAGCAAAAACGTGTATAACCATTAAATCAAATTACTGCCACAATATAATCTAAACTTCATTACACATCACATGGATCAAAGGTAATATTTTTTTATTTTTTTATTTGCCTTTATTTAACCAGGTTAGTCCCTGGTTAGTCCCTTGAGATACAAGATCCCTTTTACAAGAGAGACCTGGCCAAGAGAGACCGAGCAGCAGCACAAATTACAACATTCAAGATACATTCAAAATCTCACATAAAATTTATTAAAACACGCACACACAGATGATCTGGACCTGACTGATTTTATCAGAGTCTTAAATCTGTTCAAAGAAACAAGGTCCTTGATTTTTATATCAGCCTGTAACCGGTTCCATGTGTATGGAGCAGCAAAACTAAAAGCAGTCTTTCCTAGCTCTGTTCGAGCTCTAGGAACAGCAAGTTGCAAAAACTCACTCGAACGAAGACTGAGCAGACTTTGCCTTCTATTCAGAAGACAACATAAATAATTAGGCAAATTCCCAATTAGTGCTTTGTAAATAAAAACATACCAATGTGCAAAACGTCGTGCCTGCAACAAAGTCCAATTCACTTTTGTGTATAACAAACAGTGATGAGTAAGAGGTCGACAGTTTGTTATAAATCGCAAAGCACTATGATACACACTGTCCAGTATGCTCAAACAGTGCACAGGAGCATTCATATACAAAATATCTCCATAATCTAATACAGGCATGAACGTTGCTTCAACTAACTTCTTTTTTACAATAAAAGAAAAACAAGATTTATTTCTATAATAAAAACCTAACAAAAGTCTAAGCTTTTTAATTAGATGTTGAATATAAGGTTTAAAAGATAACTTATATATATATATATATATATATATATATATATATATATATATATATATATATATATATATATATATATAACCTCACACAGTCAGCAGTTGAATTCCTTGGTTTTCGAACCTCCATTTCTCCAACGGGTCCCGGCTTCACACCCTAAAAGTAGGGACACATTTAGCACTGTTTTAATGGTGGCTACATATGGATGAACATACATGTGACATACAAACTGACATGCTAGGTAACTCGCTGCTCGGTGTCTGTGCAGCTTTGGACTGGGGGTACAGCAGGAATATCTAGCTGAGAATAGTGTGCAGTCTGATAAAGAAGGGCAACCAAATGATTGCACAGGGCACATCCTGCCACACAGGAGCAATGGGTGCTCACCAAAATGACAGGGCTCGAGTGTTTTAACACCATCTAAGGAGAAAAAATATATTAAAATATCTGTTAACATTTTATTGAACAGCAGTAATTGAGCAAAAATAAATAAGTCAGGTAAAGTTTCCCAAATTAGTTGACTGTACACATCCACTTTAATTCACTGAAGGTAGAGAGATAAAATATGTAGGCACATGCAAAAGCTTGGGCACCAAATACCATGTTTTATTGATGCTATAGATTTAGTCAATGTGATTAGTGAAGGGTGTGATTGGAGATGACCACACCTTCAATATTTAATCAGCTTTGCTTATATTATGGCAGTAATCTGATGTAGTGGTTATACACTTCTATACACTTATACATTAAAGGAGTGGTTCCCAAACGTTTTCTGCCGTGCCCCCCATTAATAGATGAGAATAATTTTGCGCCCCCCACTGCGCCCAATATTTTGTTGAGTGAGAACAGGATATTTTGTTTTGCCAGAACAGGAACAACTGTATGTGAAGTCCCTGGAAGTCTTATTCAGCAAAGACCACAGGATTAAGGCTGCTTTTGCTTCTTTAGTTCAGACTGCCATATTTAAATATCTTGCGAAAAAACAGTAATTGTTATGACTGATTAGTGCATGTTTGTACATACATACATACATACATACATATATACACAAACACTTGTGTGTGTGTGTGTGTAACCATTGATCCTACTCTCAAGTCATGTGGCTTTTCACTTTTCCTCATAGACCTATGACAAACTGCCCTCACGCGGACCTCTCCTGTCACCTTGTTTTTCATTGACACTGTGCAGGGGGGAAGATGAATAAAAATAAAAATGTAATGATATGCTACTTACACAGCAGCTTCATAGTTAGCTAGCTAAAACAAACATCTCAATAGTAAGTAATAGCTTCTGGTCTGTGAAGGTAAATTTATTGATACAATCACTAACGTTAACATGGATACAAGGAAGCGTTTGCTAACCATACTTTATTAGATGCAGCACAATATAACTAAAAAAAGATGGCTTAATTGTCAAATTTGATCAAGCCAGTCCAAAGACATTCACAGTTAGCTCGTTAGTTTCCTGTTTACTTCCTAGAAACGTCAGCGGGCGTCATATGCCGACTTGAAGCTGATTGGTTTATGCAAAATAGTAATGCATTGTGGTAGCGAAATCTTATTTTTGCACAGGGAAAAATGGAATAATGTTTGAACAGTTAATGTAGAACTAGAATATATGTAATATAGGACTATTCTGTTTCCTAAAATATATTTAGGTTAATATACTTTTTGGCATACCGTCCTCGAGACATATATGAATTTGCAGCTCTTTATATACTGCACATACCATCTAAACCTGGTTGCCAGATTCGCGGTTTTCACTCCAAATTGGGCTTGTTTGAAACTCCTTCAAAGTTTTTCGTTTTTGGGCTACTTTTGACTTGGCCCACCGCGGGAGTTACAAGTCAACAATAACAATCGATGGCGATATAATCCTTAAATAGTCTCAATTTTAACACTCTAACACTTTGGGCTACTTTTGGCTTCTGACGGGCGCATTTTACACTGACTTTGGCCGGGATATTTATGCACGACCTGCCAACCCTGGCCACACTCGCTCGTGTTGACTGCAAGTGCACCAACTTGATCAGTCCACAGAGACAAGCCGGAGCCTTACAAGTGATTGGAACCAATAGTTTACTTCCTTCTGAAGCTAACCAGCCCTCATTTGCCATGATTGCTCAATTATATTTTTTTATTGAGCCCTCGGAAAGTCGCGCTTCATTTCCAATGTGGGTCCGCTAGCATAGCAACATAAGCTAACCGCTAACCTTTGCTAACCTAAGCCAAGCTCCCCAGAACGCACTATTCGGCGAAACTGAAGCAGTCGTGGATTATTTTGTTCGTTTTTATTCTGATTGTGGATACTTTTGAACATAAACCGATAACTTTTTATGGAATATATGAGCAATTTTCGGCATTTTCGCCAACCCGGAAGTGAGACCGTACACCCGCTACGACGCGACTCAGTGTACACGTGAGTAAAAATTGATAATTTTTCATAAGCGATATTGTACAAAATATATATTCTAATACTAAACATTAGATTATAGACAGTATTGGAGCTTTTGAGTGCTGGAGTACTCTGTATCGTGTCGGATGCTACCGGAGTTGGCTACGGTAGCTTGGCATAGCCTGTCGGACTATATTGGACATAAATATCATATCATACAGGGTTCCCACGGGTCCTTGAAATCCTTGAAAGTTTGTGAATCTGAAAAAATAAGTTCAAGGCCCTGGAAAGTTTTTGAAAACAGGCATAAAAGACAGCCGTCCTTGACGGTCCTTGAATATTTTAGAGGGTTTGAAATTTCACATGGATGAAGACCGCGGTCACAGAATAATAGGGCACAGTTGGTAAGGAAGTCAATATTTACAAAAGATTGCTATGAAAAAGATTGCCATGATGTTTTAAATTTCTCATCCTTTGTTGAAAAAATATGATCTGATATGAGTTGTTATAAAGATTTAAAGAAAGTCTGCAAAGTGATTCCTTTAACATTTTATATTCAGAGTTGACTGTTTCGATGCCCATGTTAAAAGTGAATGACTGTTGAGTTCAAGTGTAATAACAAGATTATCACTGATGGTATGAGACAAAAGATATAATAGATATTCTTTCAAGAAACATCCTAATAAAAATTATAAAACCACAAAGGCTTGTCAAATGGCTCATGTCTTCTAAAGTAAAAGAGACTCATTTCAAAATAATAAATAAGATATATCCTGTAGCCATGTTTCTTGAAAGAAGAGTTAAACTTGATGTGGATTAATGGACCTTTTTTAAGTCAGAAGATGAATCCCAGGAGCATATGTTTTTCCATCTCAATATTTACAAAGTTTTTGCATGGACACTAGAAACTGGATTAATCTCAAACTTCTTTCTTTTGATACCATTATACTTCAGTTCGAATTTCTCTGATTCCATAAATTCACTACCATAAGTGGAGTGGTTAAAAGGCTGTTCTCTTTATGAATGAATATTATTCTTTATTAAGTAGATTTAAAAACTATGCTAGAATCATCTCACGCCAGATTTCTCTAGAAATCTATAGTTCTAATCTCATTATATGGCTTTGCTCCTCTGTTTTATGTATGTACTGTATGTGTATATGCATATGTGTATTATTGTTATTATTATTATTATTTGTCTACTGTCAACGTGTCATTATTTTGCCAGCACAAGTTCATTTAAAATTACATTGATTCTACAGGGCCTATGCTGACTTTTACTTGGCAAAGTTTGGTCATTCTCCTGTAGAGAAATTTGTTTGTTTGTTCAGCACCGAAAGCAAGTGTTTCCTGTAGGTAGTTGTTGATCCTTCAACAACTATAGCCATTTTACGTGAATGTCGTCATCTCAGATGTGCATTGCTAAATTGCCAGTCATGCACAGAAAATTTCAGGATGCATGGCTTGAAATGACATTCAGTCTTTTGAATTTGCGTTGTATTAACATCGTTTTTTGATAACATATTCAGGGGTAAGAGTAGGTAAATGCTGGCAGGTGCTGTCCTTGAATTTGAGGAAGTTGGTCCTGGAAAGTCATTGAAAGGTCCTTGAATTTTATGTTAACCAAGGTGTGGGAACCCTGTCTGACATTCCTGGCATATTAGCATCTGTAATAGAGGTTCTAAAATAAAACAAACCAAGGAATATGGTATTGAAGTGAATCAATATGTTCCCCCAACTGTCTACTTCAGTTTGAGCCATGAATTATCATTTCCCTATATGTACAACCTGAGATATCTAGTTTTATAGTGGACTATGTCGGGAATCTGAGGAATTTTTAAAATGTCCGCCTGGAATGTGTGCACAATAGAGTTAAAATGATCTAAAAAGATGAGCTTCTGAACAAAAATACTGGATATGACTGATTCGTTTTTGATCAGTGTATCTTAATAATCCATCTACTGTCTTTGCAGGTTTGCAACCTACAACCACCTGATGGCCTTCTGGGAACTGATTGAACCTGCAACACATCAGATGATACGGGTCACCAACTCCAAACCTACTTTCTTAATTGGAATGGCACCCCATAGTGCCATAACCTTTGTGTCTGGACTCTATGCTGGGTCTATTAGTGACAGGGAGATGTTCAGACAGTCAGGAATTATTCCTCTACTTACCCATGACATGGCAATAATGGTGGATAAGGGCTTCCTGGTAGACGATCTTGTACCATGTAAGATCCACAGGCCAGTTTTCCTGAAAAGGTGCACACGAATGTCTGCACATGACGTAAAACACACACAGTCCGTAGCCAGGCTCAGGGTACATGTTGAACGGTGCATCCGACAAGTAAAGGAGCACAAATTGTTTGACACCGTCATCCCCATGTCTATTTCAGGCAGCATAAATCAGCTATTTACTGTATCTTGTCTGCTTGTGAACTATCAGAATGGACCACTTGTAAAGACATGGAGCAAATTTTAGAATGTATGCATTTAAATATCGAAAATATGTAAATATGTTTTGATGCTTTATTATTACTGGTCTTAATAACCTGCTGTAATAAACCTTGGCTTGGAGAATCAAAAATCCTTCTCATATTTTTTTTATGTCTGCACTTAAAGGAAGACATAAAAACAGTGGAATTAATCCATTGACAGAAAAAACAAACAAATCACTTCTTAATGAACAACAGATAATTAATCTGACACTATACAGGTAATCATTGTATTTATGTTTTACTGCAAACACTTTTGTATGTAATGGTAAAAGAAAAAATGATCCGCTTTTTCTCTAATGGTGTGCATCACTTCTTGATTTTTGTAAACTCGCTCAACTAGTGTGTCCTCCTGAGCACACACAACAAAATCACACCATTCTAAACCAGTCAAGAGGATCTGTCCCTGAACTTGCCAGCAGTACTTGTGTTGCCTCCGAAGTTTCAAAGCACCGCTTGACATTTTCAGATAGGGGCAGTCCACATAACTCTGAATGTTGGGGCATTTGACTTCTAAGAGTCCAAATGGTGGATTCTCAGAGGGATCGAAGATTACTCCATCAGGGGAACAACCCAGCCATGGAGCATCAGGGTGAATGACAAACCCACATGGTGAATAATTCACATTTTTCAGAATGCAGTACTCTTGAACTGCAACTGGCTCCATATGAATTCCTCCCCTCATGTCCTTGGTCTGGACAGTTCCCCTGTAGATTCTCTCTGCCAAATTCTCTGCAGAAGTATGTCCTCGAACATGGTTTGCCTCATGGAAACGTGTAGATCAGGCATGTCAAACTCAGTTTGGCTGTGGGGCCGGATCCAGACCTTCTGTTCTCAGGTGAGCCGGATCAGTAACTACAAATCAACTCCAAATATTTAGCTTTATTTTTCAGTACTATGCTTTATCATTCAGCCTACATTTTTAGCCTACCCTACATATTATAATCATGGATGAAAAGGGATCTTTTCTAAGCACAACACATTAAAACAATGAAAAAAAAAAGATTTTCATGTTTGACGGTGAATGTGTTAACAACTGGTTTATTTTAACAGTTGAGTGAATGCAGTTTTATACCTGAAGCAACTCACCACATTAACAAACTCAAGTGGGAGCTATGAAAAAAATATTTTCGCCTTAATAGTCATACTGCTTTGAAATAAATAAAAAAATAAATACAAATAAAAGTTATAGCAGTGCATGGGTAATAAAATTAGACTACATCAGATCAAACTACTAGGCTGGGCCTACTGAAGCTGAGAACATACTGCACAATATTAATTATCTTTAATATGAAACCAGATGAATCTTATTTTTAATGATCTGTATTCATGAGTGCAAACAAATTTCGTGTCATCACACTTTTTTTCTCTCTCTCTCACTGCATTCCTGCAGTCTACTTGCTGCTGCTGGCTCCTGTAACTTGGCATCTTTTTGCCTTCACAAGTGCATCGATATTAGGTGTCAAATCCTGAGTAGCAGCACATTTAACAATGTCATTCAAGTGTTTATTTGTTAACCTTGAGCGCTGCTTTGTTTTATTATTGTTCATTACAGAGAACACCTGTTCACAAAGATAAGTAGTCCCAAACATGGATAGAACTTATGCAGCCATGGCTGTTAATTTGGGGTAACCTGGCACGAGATATTGATAAAACGTATTCATTTCCACGGACCCAAATTTATCCTTCATAGCAGAATCGCTTCATAGCGGAATTGCATCCTTTGACTGAAGCTTTAACTCGTGTCAGTGCTGCATGCTGTCATTTACTGCCCTCTAGCGACCAGAGAGAGCATTTGATTTGTATTCATTTTTTAAAAATCACAACTTTTGATAGAAATGAGCTAGAGACTTGCTTCATTTTTTGACATACTCAGAAATTTATGCCGGGCCGTATTAAATAATCCAACGGGACGGGTCCGGCCCGCGGGCCCTATGTTTCACATGCCTGCTGTACATGTTACTCTCATCTTTCTCAGACCATGCCATTCTTCACATCAACTCTGCTCCTGTGTTGCAGCTTCAATCCTCTGGCCCATGCTCAATCACACTTCCAGGGACTTAACATGCACTTCTTCCTCTTCTCACAAAACATACGCACATTCTCATCGTCCCAGCCTATAGTTTTGGATAGCAAGGGGTGCTTCAGTGGGGGCACCTGGGATGTTCACAATTTCTCTCACTGCTGCTGGCTTATGATGGAATGAAACCACACTCCCTGCCTCTACAGGCCCAAAAGCACATTCAACTAATGGGACTGCAGTTCACATGCCCATTGTTGTAACCAGAGGGGCAATTACAGCACTAAAACTTCTTATAGACCTCTGACACTCTTAGCATGGCAACATTGGGCATTTCTCCATCCAAACGCTTTATAATGTGAACTTCTGAAAAATATTAAAAGCAAAAACGTGTATAACCATTAAATCAAATTACTGCCACAATATAATCTAAACTTCATTACACATCACATGGATCAAAGGTAATATTTTTTTATTTTTTTATTTGCCTTTATTTAACCAGGTTAGTCCCTTGAGATACAAGATCCCTTTTACAAGAGAGACCTGGCCAAGAGAGACCGAGCAGCAGCACAAATTACAACATTCAAGATACATTCAAAATCTCACATAAAATTTATTAAAACACGCACACACAGATGATCTGGACCTGACTGATTTTATCAGAGTCTTAAATCTGTTCAAAGAAACAAGGTCCTTGATTTTTATATCAGCCTGTAACCGGTTCCATGTGTATGGAGCAGCAAAACTAAAAGCAGTCTTTCCTAGCTCTGTTCGAGCTCTAGGAACAGCAAGTTGCAAAAACTCACTCGAACGAAGACTGAGCAGACTTTGCCTTCTATTCAGAAGACAACATAAATAATTAGGCAAATTCCCAATTAGTGCTTTGTAAATAAAAACATACCAATGTGCAAAACGTCGTGCCTGCAACAAAGTCCAATTCACTTTTGTGTATAACAAACAATGATGAGTAAGAGGTCGACAGTTTGTTATAAATCGCAAAGCACTATGATACACACTGTCCAGTATGCTCAAACAGTGCACAGGAGCATTCATATACAAAATATCTCCATAATCTAATACAGGCATGAACGTTGCTTCAACTAACTTCTTTTTTACAATAAAAGAAAAACAAGATTTATTTCTATAATAAAAACCTAACAAAAGTCTAAGCTTTTTAATTAGATGTTGAATATAAGGTTTAAAAGATAACTTATATATATAACCTCACACAGTCAGCAGTTGAATTCCTTGGTTTTCGAACCTCCATTTCTCCAACGGGTCCCGGCTTCACACCCTAAAAGTAGGGACACATTTAGCACTGTTTTAATGGTGGCTACATATGGATGAACATACATGTGACATACAAACTGACATGCTAGGTAACTCGCTGCTCGGTGTCTGTGCAGCTTTGGACTGGGGGTACAGCAGGAATATCTAGCTGAGAATAGTGTGCAGTCTGATAAAGAAGGGCAACCAAATGATTGCACAGGGCACATCCTGCCACACAGGAGCAATGGGTGCTCACCAAAATGACAGGGCTCGAGTGTTTTAACACCATCTAAGGAGAAAAAATATATTAAAATATCTGTTAACATTTTATTGAACAGCAGTAATTGAGCAAAAATAAATAAGTCAGGTAAAGTTTCCCAAATTAGTTGACTGTACACATCCACTTTAATTCACTGAAGGTAGAGAGATAAAATATGTAGGCACATGCAAAAGCTTGGGCACCAAATACCATGTTTTATTGATGCTATAGATTTAGTCAATGTGATTAGTGAAGGGTGTGATTGGAGATGACCACACCTTCAATATTTAATCAGCTTTGCTTATATTATGGCAGTAATCTGATGTAGTGGTTATACACTTCTATACACTTATACATTAAAGGAGTGGTTCCCAAACGTTTTCTGCCGTGCCCCCCATTAATAGATGAGAATAATTTTGCGCCCCCCACTGCGCCCAATATTTTGTTGAGTGAGAACAGGATATTTTGTTTTGCCAGAACAGGAACAACTGTATGTGAAGTCCCTGGAAGTCTTATTCAGCAAAGACCACAGGATTAAGGCTGCTTTTGCTTCTTTAGTTCAGACTGCCATATTTAAATATCTTGCGAAAAAACAGTAATTGTTATGACTGATTAGTGCATGTTTGTACATACATACATACATACATACATATATACACAAACACTTGTGTGTGTGTGTGTGTAACCATTGATCCTACTCTCAAGTCATGTGGCTTTTCACTTTTCCTCATAGACCTATGACAAACTGCCCTCACGCGGACCTCTCCTGTCACCTTGTTTTTCATTGACACTGTGCAGGGGGGAAGATGAATAAAAATAAAAATGTAATGATATGCTACTTACACAGCAGCTTCATAGTTAGCTAGCTAAAACAAACATCTCAATAGTAAGTAATAGCTTCTGGTCTGTGAAGGTAAATTTATTGATACAATCACTAACGTTAACATGGATACAAGGAAGCGTTTGCTAACCATACTTTATTAGATGCAGCACAATATAACTAAAAAAAGATGGCTTAATTGTCAAATTTGATCAAGCCAGTCCAAAGACATTCACAGTTAGCTCGTTAGTTTCCTGTTTACTTCCTAGAAACGTCAGCGGGCGTCATATGCCGACTTGAAGCTGATTGGTTTATGCAAAATAGTAATGCATTGTGGTAGCGAAATCTTATTTTTGCACAGGGAAAAATGGAATAATGTTTGAACAGTTAATGTAGAACTAGAATATATGTAATATAGGACTATTCTGTTTCCTAAAATATATTTAGGTTAATATACTTTTTGGCATACCGTCCTCGAGACATATATGAATTTGCAGCTCTTTATATACTGCACATACCATCTAAACCTGGTTGCCAGATTCGCGGTTTTCACTCCAAATTGGGCTTGTTTGAAACTCCTTCAAAGTTTTTCGTTTTTGGGCTACTTTTGACTTGGCCCACCGCGGGAGTTACAAGTCAACAATAACAATCGATGGCGATATAATACTTAAATAGTCTCAATTTTAACACTCTAACACTTTGGGCTACTTTTGGCTTCTGACGGGCGCATTTTACACTGACTTTGGCCGGGATATTTATGCACGACCTGCCAACCCTGGCCACACTCGCTCGTGTTGACTGCAAGTGCACCAACTTGATCAGTCCACAGAGACAAGCCGGAGCCTTACAAGTGATTGGAAGCTCTTCTAACCAATAGTTTACTTCCTTCTGAAGCTAACCAGCCCTCATTTGCCATGATTGCTCAATTATATTTTTTTATTGAGCCCTCGGAAAGTCGCGCTTCATTTCCAATGTGGGTCCGCTAGCATAGCAACATAAGCTAACCGCTAACCTTTGCTAACCTAAGCCAAGCTCCCCAGAACGCACTATTCGGCGAAACTGAAGCAGTCGTGGATTATTTTGTTCGTTTTTATTCTGATTGTGGATACTTTTGAACATAAACCGATAACTTTTTATGGAATATATGAGCAATTTTCGGCATTTTCGCCAACCCGGAAGTGAGACCGTACACCCGCTACGACGCGACTCAGTGTACACGTGAGTAAAAATTGATAATTTTTCATAAGCGATATTGTACAAAATATATATTCTAATACTAAACATTAGATTATAGACAGTATTGGAGCTTTTGAGTGCTGGAGTACTCTGTATCGTGTCGGATGCTACCGGAGTTGGCTACGGTAGCTTGGCATAGCCTGTCGGACTATATTGGACATAAATATCATATCATACAGGGTTCCCACGGGTCCTTGAAATCCTTGAAAGTTTGTGAATCTGAAAAAATAAGTTCAAGGCCCTGGAAAGTTTTTGAAAACAGGCATAAAAGACAGCCGTCCTTGACGGTCCTTGAATATTTTAGAGGGTTTGAAATTTCACATGGATGAAGACCGCGGTCACAGAATAATAGGGCACAGTTGGTAAGGAAGTCAATATTTACAAAAGATTGCTATGAAAAAGATTGCCATGATGTTTTAAATTTCTCATCCTTTGTTGAAAAAATATGATCTGATATGAGTTGTTATAAAGATTTAAAGAAAGTCTGCAAAGTGATTCCTTTAACATTTTATATTCAGAGTTGACTGTTTCGATGCCCATGTTAAAAGTGAATGACTGTTGAGTTCAAGTGTAATAACAAGATTATCACTGATGGTATGAGACAAAAGATATAATAGATATTCTTTCAAGAAACATCCTAATAAAAATTATAAAACCACAAAGGCTTGTCAAATGGCTCATGTCTTCTAAAGTAAAAGAGACTCATTTCAAAATAATAAATAAGATATATCCTGTAGCCATGTTTCTTGAAAGAAGAGTTAAACTTGATGTGGATTAATGGACCTTTTTTAAGTCAGAAGATGAATCCCAGGAGCATATGTTTTTCCATCTCAATATTTACAAAGTTTTTGCATGGACACTAGAAACTGGATTAATCTCAAACTTCTTTCTTTTGATACCATTATACTTCAGTTCGAATTTCTCTGATTCCATAAATTCACTACCATAAGTGGAGTGGTTAAAAGGCTGTTCTCTTTATGAATGAATATTATTCTTTATTAAGTAGATTTAAAAACTATGCTAGAATCATCTCACGCCAGATTTCTCTAGAAATCTATAGTTCTAATCTCATTATATGGCTTTGCTCCTCTGTTTTATGTATGTACTGTATGTGTATATGCATATGTGTATTATTGTTATTATTATTATTATTTGTCTACTGTCAATGTGTCATTATTTTGCCAGCACAAGTTCATTTAAAATGACATTGATTCTACAGGGCCTATGCTGACTTTTACTTGGCAAAGTTTGGTCATTCTCCTGTAGAGAAATTTGTTTGTTTGTTCAGCACCGAAAGCAAGTGTTTCCTGTAGGTAGTTGTTGATCCTTCAACAACTATAGCCATTTTACGTGAATGTCGTCATCTCAGATGTGCATTGCTAAATTGCCAGTCATGCACAGAAAATTTCAGGATGCATGGCTTGAAATGACATTCAGTCTTTTGAATTTGCGTTGTATTAACATCGTTTTTTGATAACATATTCAGGGGTAAGAGTAGGTAAATGCTGGCAGGTGCTGTCCTTGAATTTGAGGAAGTTGGTCCTGGAAAGTCATTGAAAGGTCCTTGAATTTTATGTTAACCAAGGTGTGGGAACCCTGTCTGACATTCCTGGCATATTAGCATCTGTAATAGAGGTTCTAAAATAAAACAAACCAAGGAATATGGTATTGAAGTGAATCAATATGTTCCCCCAACTGTCTACTTCAGTTTGAGCCATGAATTATCATTTCCCTATATGTACAACCTGAGATATCTAGTTTTATAGTGGACTATGTCGGGAATCTGAGGAATTTTTAAAATGTCCGCCTGGAATGTGTGCACAATAGAGTTAAAATGATCTAAAAAGATGAGCTTCTGAACAAAAATACTGGATATGACTGATTAGTTTTTGATCAGTGTATCTTAATAATCCATCTACTGTCTTTGCAGGTTTGCAACCTACAACCACCTGATGGCCTTCTGGGAACTGATTGAACCTGCAACACATCAGATGATACGGGTCACCAACTCCAAACCTACTTTCTTAATTGGAATGGCACCCCATAGTGCCATAACCTTTGTGTCTGGACTCTATGCTGGGTCTATTAGTGACAGGGAGATGTTCAGACAGTCAGGAATTATTCCTCTACTTACCCCTGACATGGCAATAATGGTGGATAAGGGCTTCCTGGTAGACGATCTTGTACCATGTAAGATCCACAGGCCAGTTTTCCTGAAAAGGTGCACACGAATGTCTGCACATGACGTAAAACACACACAGTCCGTAGCCAGGCTCAGGGTACATGTTGAACGGTGCATCCGACGAGTAAAGGAGCACAAATTGTTTGACACCGTCATCCCCATGTCTATTTCAGGCAGCATAAATCAGCTATTTACTGTATCTTGTCTGCTTGTGAACTATCAGAATGGACCACTTGTAAAGACATGGAGCAAATTTTATAATGTATGCATTTAAATATCGAAAATATGTAAATATGTTTTGATGCTTTATTATTACTGGTCTTAATAACCTGCTGTAATAAACCTTGGCTTGGAGAATCAAAAATCCTTCTCATATTTTTTTTATGTCTGCACTTAAAGGAAGACATAAAAACAGTGGAATTAATCCATTGACAGAAAAAACAAACAAATCACTTCTTAATGAACAACAGATAATTAATCTGACACTATACAGGTAATCATTGTATTTATGTTTTACTGCAAACACTTTTGTATGTAATGGTAAAAGAAAAAATGATCCGCTTTTTCTCTAATGGTGTGCATCACTTCTTGATTTTTGTAAACTCGCTCAACTAGTGTGTCCTCCTGAGCACACACAACAAAATCACACCATTCTAAACCAGTCAAGAGGATCTGTCCCTGAACTTGCCAGCAGTACTTGTGTTGCCTCCGAAGTTTCAAAGCACCGCTTGACATTTTCAAATAGGGGCAGTCCACATAACTCTGAATGTTGGGGCATTTGACTTCTAAGAGTCCAAATGGTGGATTCTCAGAGGGATCGAAGATTACTCCATCAGGGGAACAACCCAGCCATGGAGCATCAGGGTGAATGACAAACCCACATGGTGAATAATTCACATTTTTCAGAATGCAGTACTCTTGAACTGCAACTGGCTCCATATGAATTCCTCCCCTCATGTCCTTGGTCTGGACAGTTCCCCTGTAGATTCTCTCTGCCAAATTCTTTGCAGAAGTATGTCCTCGAACATGGTTTGCCTCATGGAAACGTGTAGATCAGGCATGTCAAACTCAGTTTGGCTGTGGGGCCGGATCCAGACCTTCTGTTCTCAGGTGAGCCGGATCAGTAACTACAAATCAACTCCAAATATTTAGCTTTATTTTTCAGTACTATGCTTTATCATTCAGCCTACATTTTTAGCCTACCCTACATATTATAATCATGGATGAAAAGGGATCTTTTCTAAGCACAACACATTAAAACAATGAAAAAAAAAAGATTTTCATGTTTGACGGTGAATGTGTTAACAACTGGTTTATTTTAACAGTTGAGTGAATGCAGTTTTATACCTGAAGCAACTCACCACATTAACAAACTCAAGTGGGAGCTATGAAAAAAATATTTTCGCCTTAATAGTCATACTGCTTTGAAATAAATAAAAAAATAAATACAAATAAAAGTTATAGCAGTGCATGGGTAATAAAATTAGACTACATCAGATCAAACTACTAGGCTGGGCCTACTGAAGCTGAGAACATACTGCACAATATTAATTATCTTTAATATGAAACCAGATGAATCTTATTTTTAATGATCTGTATTCATGAGTGCAAACAAATTTCGTGTCATCACACTTTTTTTCTCTCTCTCACTGCATTCCTGCAGTCTACTTGCTGCTGCTGGCTCCTGTAACTTGGCATCTTTTTGCCTTCACAAGTGCATCGATATTAGGTGTCAAATCCTGAGTAGCAGCACATTTAACAATGTCATTCAAGTGTTTATTTGTTAACCTTGAGCGCTGCTTTGTTTTATTATTGTTCATTACAGAGAACACCTGTTCACAAAGATAAGTAGTCCCAAACATGGATAGAACTTATGCAGCCATGGCTGTTAATTTGGGGTAACCTGGCACGAGATATTGATAAAACGTATTCATTTCCACGGACCCAAATTTATCCTTCATAGCAGAATCGCTTCATAGCGGAATTGCATCCTTTGACTGAAGCTTTAACTCGTGTCAGTGCTGCATGCTGTCATTTACTGCCCTCTAGCGACCAGAGAGAGCATTTGATTTGTATTCATTTTTTAAAAATCACAACTTTTGATAGAAATGAGCTAGAGACTTGCTTCATTTTTTGACATACTCAGAAATTTATGCCGGGCCGTATTAAATAATCCAACGGGACGGGTCCGGCCCGCGGGCCCTATGTTTCACATGCCTGCTGTACATGTTACTCTCATCTTTCTCAGACCATGCCATTCTTCACATCAACTCTGCTCCTGTGTTGCAGCTTCAATCCTCTGGCCCATGCTCAATCACACTTCCAGGGACTTAACATGCACTTCTTCCTCTTCTCACAAAACATACGCACATTCTCATCGTCCCAGCCTATAGTTTTGGATAGCAAGGGGTGCTTCAGTGGGGGCACCTGGGATGTTCACAATTTCTCTCACTGCTGCTGGCTTATGATGGAATGAAACCACACTCCCTGCCTCTACAGGCCCAAAAGCACATTCAACTAATGGGACTGCAGTTCACATGCCCATTGTTGTAACCAGAGGGGCAATTACAGGACTAAAACTTCTTATAGACCTCTGACACTCTTAGCATGGCAACATTGGGCATTTCTCCATCCAAACGCTTTATAATGTGAACTTCTGAAAAATATTAAAAGCAAAAACGTGTATAACCATTAAATCAAATTACTGCCACAATATAATCTAAACTTCATTACACATCACATGGATCAAAGGTAATATATTTTTATTTTTTTATTTGCCTTTATTTAACCAGGTTAGTCCCTTGAGATACAAGATCCCTTTTACAAGAGAGACCTGGCCAAGAGAGACCGAGCAGCAGCACAAATTACAACATTCAAGATACATTCAAAATCTCACATAAAATTTATTAAAACACGCACACACAGATGATCTGGACCTGACTGATTTTATCAGAGTCTTAAATCTGTTCAAAGAAACAAGGTCCTTGATTTTTATATCAGCCTGTAACCGGTTCCATGTGTATGGAGCAGCAAAACTAAAAGCAGTCTTTCCTAGCTCTGTTTGAGCTCTAGGAACAGCAAGTTGCAAAAACTCACTCGAACGAAGACTGAGCAGACTTTGCCTTCTATTCAGAAGACAACATAAATAATTAGGCAAATTCCCAATTAGTGCTTTGTAAATAAAAACATACCAATGTGCAAAACGTCGTGCCTGCAACAAAGTCCAATTCACTTTTGTGTATAACAAACAATGATGAGTAAGAGGTCGACAGTTTGTTATAAATCGCAAAGCACTATGATACACACTGTCCAGTATGCTCAAACAGTGCACAGGAGCATTCATATACAAAATATCTCCATAATCTAATACAGGCATGAACGTTGCTTCAACTAACTTCTTTTTTACAATAAAAGAAAAACAAGATTTATTTCTATAATAAAAACCTAACAAAAGTCTAAGCTTTTTAATTAGATGTTGAATATAAGGTTTAAAAGATTACTTATATATATATAACCTCACACAGTCAGCAGTTGAATTCCTTGGTTTTCGAACCTCCATTTCTCCAACGGGTCCCGGCTTCACACCCTAAAAGTAGGGACACATTTAGCACTGTTTTAATGGTGGCTACATATGGATGAACATACATGTGACATACAAACTGACATGCTAGGTAACTCGCTGCTCGGTGTCTGTGCAGCTTTGGACTGGGGGTACAGCAGGAATATCTAGCTGAGAATAGTGTGCAGTCTGATAAAGAAGGGCAACCAAATGATTGCACAGGGCACATCCTGCCACACAGGAGCAATGGGTGCTCACCAAAATGACAGGGCTCGAGTGTTTTAACACCATCTAAGGAGAAAAAATATATTAAAATATCTGTTAACATTTTATTGAACAGCAGTAATTGAGCAAAAATAAATAAGTCAGGTAAAGTTTCCCAAATTAGTTGACTGTACACATCCACTTTAATTCACTGAAGGTAGAGAGATAAAATATGTAGGCACATGCAAAAGCTTGGGCACCAAATACCATGTTTTATTGATGCTATAGATTTAGTCAATGTGATTAGTGAAGGGTGTGATTGGAGATGACCACACCTTCAATATTTAATCAGCTTTGCTTATATTATGGCAGTAATCTGATGTAGTGGTTATACACTTCTATACACTTATACATTAAAGGAGTGGTTCCCAAACGTTTTCTGCCGTGCCCCCCATTAATAGATGAGAATAATTTTGCGCCCCCCACTGCGCCCAATATTTTGTTGAGTGAGAACAGGATATTTTGTTTTGCCAGAACAGGAACAACTGTATGTGAAGTCCCTGGAAGTCTTATTCAGCAAAGACCACAGGATTAAGGCTGCTTTTGCTTCTTTAGTTCAGACTGCCATATTTAAATATCTTGCGAAAAAACAGTAATTGTTATGACTGATTAGTGCATGTTTGTACATACATACATACATACATACATATATACACAAACACTTGTGTGTGTGTGTGTGTAACCATTGATCCTACTCTCAAGTCATGTGGCTTTTCACTTTTCCTCATAGACCTATGACAAACTGCCCTCACGCGGACCTCTCCTGTCACCTTGTTTTTCATTGACACTGTGCAGGGGGGAAGATGAATAAAAATAAAAATGTAATGATATGCTACTTACACAGCAGCTTCATAGTTAGCTAGCTAAAACAAACATCTCAATAGTAAGTAATAGCTTCTGGTCTGTGAAGGTAAATTTATTGATACAATCACTAACGTTAACATGGATACAAGGAAGCGTTTGCTAACCATACTTTATTAGATGCAGCACAATATAACTAAAAAAAGATGGCTTAATTGTCAAATTTGATCAAGCCAGTCCAAAGACATTCACAGTTAGCTCGTTAGTTTCCTGTTTACTTCCTAGAAACGTCAGCGGGCGTCATATGCCGACTTGAAGCTGATTGGTTTATGCAAAATAGTAATGCATTGTGGTAGCGAAATCTTATTTTTGCACAGGGAAAAATGGAATAATGTTTGAACAGTTAATGTAGAACTAGAATATATGTAATATAGGACTATTCTGTTTCCTAAAATATATTTAGGTTAATATACTTTTTGGCATACCGTCCTCGAGACATATATGAATTTGCAGCTCTTTATATACTGCACATACCATCTAAACCTGGTTGCCAGATTCGCGGTTTTCACTCCAAATTGGGCTTGTTTGAAACTCCTTCAAAGTTTTTCGTTTTTGGGCTACTTTTGACTTGGCCCACCGCGGGAGTTACAAGTCAACAATAACAATCGATGGCGATATAATACTTAAATAGTCTCAATTTTAACACTCTAACACTTTGGGCTACTTTTGGCTTCTGACGGGCGCATTTTACACTGACTTTGGCCGGGATATTTATGCACGACCTGCCAACCCTGGCCACACTCGCTCGTGTTGACTGCAAGTGCACCAACTTGATCAGTCCACAGAGACAAGCCGGAGCCTTACAAGTGATTGGAAGCTCTTCTAACCAATAGTTTACTTCCTTCTGAAGCTAACCAGCCCTCATTTGCCATGATTGCTCAATTATATTTTTTTATTGAGCCCTCGGAAAGTCGCGCTTCATTTCCAATGTGGGTCCGCTAGCATAGCAACATAAGCTAACCGCTAACCTTTGCTAACCTAAGCCAAGCTCCCCAGAACGCACTATTCGGCGAAACTGAAGCAGTCGTGGATTATTTTGTTCGTTTTTATTCTGATTGTGGATACTTTTGAACATAAACCGATAACTTTTTATGGAATATATGAGCAATTTTCGGCATTTTCGCCAACCCGGAAGTGAGACCGTACACCCGCTACGACGCGACTCAGTGTACACGTGAGTAAAAATTGATAATTTTTCATAAGCGATATTGTACAAAATATATATTCTAATACTAAACATTAGATTATAGACAGTATTGGAGCTTTTGAGTGCTGGAGTACTCTGTATCGTGTCGGATGCTACCGGAGTTGGCTACGGTAGCTTGGCATAGCCTGTCGGACTATATTGGACATAAATATCATATCATACAGGGTTCCCACGGGTCCTTGAAATCCTTGAAAGTTTGTGAATCTGAAAAAATAAGTTCAAGGCCCTGGAAAGTTTTTGAAAACAGGCATAAAAGACAGCCGTCCTTGACGGTCCTTGAATATTTTAGAGGGTTTGAAATTTCACATGGATGAAGACCGCGGTCACAGAATAATAGGGCACAGTTGGTAAGGAAGTCAATATTTACAAAAGATTGCTATGAAAAAGATTGCCATGATGTTTTAAATTTCTCATCCTTTGTTGAAAAAATATGATCTGATATGAGTTGTTATAAAGATTTAAAGAAAGTCTGCAAAGTGATTCCTTTAACATTTTATATTCAGAGTTGACTGTTTCGATGCCCATGTTAAAAGTGAATGACTGTTGAGTTCAAGTGTAATAACAAGATTATCACTGATGGTATGAGACAAAAGATATAATAGATATTCTTTCAAGAAACATCCTAATAAAAATTATAAAACCACAAAGGCTTGTCAAATGGCTCATGTCTTCTAAAGTAAAAGAGACTCATTTCAAAATAATAAATAAGATATATCCTGTAGCCATGTTTCTTGAAAGAAGAGTTAAACTTGATGTGGATTAATGGACCTTTTTTAAGTCAGAAGATGAATCCCAGGAGCATATGTTTTTCCATCTCAATATTTACAAAGTTTTTGCATGGACACTAGAAACTGGATTAATCTCAAACTTCTTTCTTTTGATACCATTATACTTCAGTTCGAATTTCTCTGATTCCATAAATTCACTACCATAAGTGGAGTGGTTAAAAGGCTGTTCTCTTTATGAATGAATATTATTCTTTATTAAGTAGATTTAAAAACTATGCTAGAATCATCTCACGCCAGATTTCTCTAGAAATCTATAGTTCTAATCTCATTATATGGCTTTGCTCCTCTGTTTTATGTATGTACTGTATGTGTATATGCATATGTGTATTATTGTTATTATTATTATTATTTGTCTACTGTCAATGTGTCATTATTTTGCCAGCACAAGTTCATTTAAAATGACATTGATTCTACAGGGCCTATGCTGACTTTTACTTGGCAAAGTTTGGTCATTCTCCTGTAGAGAAATTTGTTTGTTTGTTCAGCACCGAAAGCAAGTGTTTCCTGTAGGTAGTTGTTGATCCTTCAACAACTATAGCCATTTTACGTGAATGTCGTCATCTCAGATGTGCATTGCTAAATTGCCAGTCATGCACAGAAAATTTCAGGATGCATGGCTTGAAATGACATTCAGTCTTTTGAATTTGCGTTGTATTAACATCGTTTTTTGATAACATATTCAGGGGTAAGAGTAGGTAAATGCTGGCAGGTGCTGTCCTTGAATTTGAGGAAGTTGGTCCTGGAAAGTCATTGAAAGGTCCTTGAATTTTATGTTAACCAAGGTGTGGGAACCCTGTCTGACATTCCTGGCATATTAGCATCTGTAATAGAGGTTCTAAAATAAAACAAACCAAGGAATATGGTATTGAAGTGAATCAATATGTTCCCCCAACTGTCTACTTCAGTTTGAGCCATGAATTATCATTTCCCTATATGTACAACCTGAGATATCTAGTTTTATAGTGGACTATGTCGGGAATCTGAGGAATTTTTAAAATGTCCGCCTGGAATGTGTGCACAATAGAGTTAAAATGATCTAAAAAGATGAGCTTCTGAACAAAAATACTGGATATGACTGATTAGTTTTTGATCAGTGTATCTTAATAATCCATCTACTGTCTTTGCAGGTTTGCAACCTACAACCACCTGATGGCCTTCTGGGAACTGATTGAACCTGCAACACATCAGATGATACGGGTCACCAACTCCAAACCTACTTTCTTAATTGGAATGGCACCCCATAGTGCCATAACCTTTGTGTCTGGACTCTATGCTGGGTCTATTAGTGACAGGGAGATGTTCAGACAGTCAGGAATTATTCCTCTACTTACCCCTGACATGGCAATAATGGTGGATAAGGGCTTCCTGGTAGACGATCTTGTACCATGTAAGATCCACAGGCCAGTTTTCCTGAAAAGGTGCACACGAATGTCTGCACATGACGTAAAACACACACAGTCCGTAGCCAGGCTCAGGGTACATGTTGAACGGTGCATCCGACGAGTAAAGGAGCACAAATTGTTTGACACCGTCATCCCCATGTCTATTTCAGGCAGCATAAATCAGCTATTTACTGTATCTTGTCTGCTTGTGAACTATCAGAATGGACCACTTGTAAAGACATGGAGCAAATTTTATAATGTATGCATTTAAATATCGAAAATATGTAAATATGTTTTGATGCTTTATTATTACTGGTCTTAATAACCTGCTGTAATAAACCTTGGCTTGGAGAATCAAAAATCCTTCTCATATTTTTTTTATGTCTGCACTTAAAGGAAGACATAAAAACAGTGGAATTAATCCATTGACAGAAAAAACAAACAAATCACTTCTTAATGAACAACAGATAATTAATCTGACACTATACAGGTAATCATTGTATTTATGTTTTACTGCAAACACTTTTGTATGTAATGGTAAAAGAAAAAATGATCCGCTTTTTCTCTAATGGTGTGCATCACTTCTTGATTTTTGTAAACTCGCTCAACTAGTGTGTCCTCCTGAGCACACACAACAAAATCACACCATTCTAAACCAGTCAAGAGGATCTGTCCCTGAACTTGCCAGCAGTACTTGTGTTGCCTCCGAAGTTTCAAAGCACCGCTTGACATTTTCAGATAGGGGCAGTCCACATAACTCTGAATGTTGGGGCATTTGACTTCTAAGAGTCCAAATGGTGGATTCTCAGAGGGATCGAAGATTACTCCATCAGGGGAACAACCCAGCCATGGAGCATCAGGGTGAATGACAAACCCACATGGTGAATAATTCACATTTTTCAGAATGCAGTACTCTTGAACTGCAACTGGCTCCATATGAATTCCTCCCCTCATGTCCTTGGTCTGGACAGTTCCCCTGTAGATTCTCTCTGCCAAATTCTTTGCAGAAGTATGTCCTCGAACATGGTTTGCCTCATGGAAACGTGTAGATCAGGCATGTCAAACTCAGTTTGGCTGTGGGGCCGGATCCAGACCTTCTGTTCTCAGGTGAGCCGGATCAGTAACTACAAATCAACTCCAAATATTTAGCTTTATTTTTCAGTACTATGCTTTATCATTCAGCCTACATTTTTAGCCTACCCTACATATTATAATCATGGATGAAAAGGGATCTTTTCTAAGCACAACACATTAAAACAATGAAAAAAAAAAGATTTTCATGTTTGACGGTGAATGTGTTAACAACTGGTTTATTTTAACAGTTGAGTGAATGCAGTTTTATACCTGAAGCAACTCACCACATTAACAAACTCAAGTGGGAGCTATGAAAAAAATATTTTCGCCTTAATAGTCATACTGCTTTGAAATAAATAAAAAAATAAATACAAATAAAAGTTATAGCAGTGCATGGGTAATAAAATTAGACTACATCAGATCAAACTACTAGGCTGGGCCTACTGAAGCTGAGAACATACTGCACAATATTAATTATCTTTAATATGAAACCAGATGAATCTTATTTTTAATGATCTGTATTCATGAGTGCAAACAAATTTCGTGTCATCACACTTTTTTTCTCTCTCTCACTGCATTCCTGCAGTCTACTTGCTGCTGCTGGCTCCTGTAACTTGGCATCTTTTTGCCTTCACAAGTGCATCGATATTAGGTGTCAAATCCTGAGTAGCAGCACATTTAACAATGTCATTCAAGTGTTTATTTGTTAACCTTGAGCGCTGCTTTGTTTTATTATTGTTCATTACAGAGAACACCTGTTCACAAAGATAAGTAGTCCCAAACATGGATAGAACTTATGCAGCCATGGCTGTTAATTTGGGGTAACCTGGCACGAGATATTGATAAAACGTATTCATTTCCACGGACCCAAATTTATCCTTCATAGCAGAATCGCTTCATAGCGGAATTGCATCCTTTGACTGAAGCTTTAACTCGTGTCAGTGCTGCATGCTGTCATTTACTGCCCTCTAGCGACCAGAGAGAGCATTTGATTTGTATTCATTTTTTAAAAATCACAACTTTTGATAGAAATGAGCTAGAGACTTGCTTCATTTTTTGACATACTCAGAAATTTATGCCGGGCCGTATTAAATAATCCAACGGGACGGGTCCGGCCCGCGGGCCCTATGTTTCACATGCCTGCTGTACATGTTACTCTCATCTTTCTCAGACCATGCCATTCTTCACATCAACTCTGCTCCTGTGTTGCAGCTTCAATCCTCTGGCCCATGCTCAATCACACTTCCAGGGACTTAACATGCACTTCTTCCTCTTCTCACAAAACATACGCACATTCTCATCGTCCCAGCCTATAGTTTTGGATAGCAAGGGGTGCTTCAGTGGGGGCACCTGGGATGTTCACAATTTCTCTCACTGCTGCTGGCTTATGATGGAATGAAACCACACTCCCTGCCTCTACAGGCCCAAAAGCACATTCAACTAATGGGACTGCAGTTCACATGCCCATTGTTGTAACCAGAGGGGCAATTACAGGACTAAAACTTCTTATAGACCTCTGACACTCTTAGCATGGCAACATTGGGCATTTCTCCATCCAAACGCTTTATAATGTGAACTTCTGAAAAATATTAAAAGCAAAAACGTGTATAACCATTAAATCAAATTACTGCCACAATATAATCTAAACTTCATTACACATCACATGGATCAAAGGTAATATATTTTTATTTTTTTATTTGCCTTTATTTAACCAGGTTAGTCCCTTGAGATACAAGATCCCTTTTACAAGAGAGACCTGGCCAAGAGAGACCGAGCAGCAGCACAAATTACAACATTCAAGATACATTCAAAATCTCACATAAAATTTATTAAAACACGCACACACAGATGATCTGGACCTGACTGATTTTATCAGAGTCTTAAATCTGTTCAAAGAAACAAGGTCCTTGATTTTTATATCAGCCTGTAACCGGTTCCATGTGTATGGAGCAGCAAAACTAAAAGCAGTCTTTCCTAGCTCTGTTTGAGCTCTAGGAACAGCAAGTTGCAAAAACTCACTCGAACGAAGACTGAGCAGACTTTGCCTTCTATTCAGAAGACAACATAAATAATTAGGCAAATTCCCAATTAGTGCTTTGTAAATAAAAACATACCAATGTGCAAAACGTCGTGCCTGCAACAAAGTCCAATTCACTTTTGTGTATAACAAACAATGATGAGTAAGAGGTCGACAGTTTGTTATAAATCGCAAAGCACTATGATACACACTGTCCAGTATGCTCAAACAGTGCACAGGAGCATTCATATACAAAATATCTCCATAATCTAATACAGGCATGAACGTTGCTTCAACTAACTTCTTTTTTACAATAAAAGAAAAACAAGATTTATTTCTATAATAAAAACCTAACAAAAGTCTAAGCTTTTTAATTAGATGTTGAATATAAGGTTTAAAAGATTACTTATATATATATAACCTCACACAGTCAGCAGTTGAATTCCTTGGTTTTCGAACCTCCATTTCTCCAACGGGTCCCGGCTTCACACCCTAAAAGTAGGGACACATTTAGCACTGTTTTAATGGTGGCTACATATGGATGAACATACATGTGACATACAAACTGACATGCTAGGTAACTCGCTGCTCGGTGTCTGTGCAGCTTTGGACTGGGGGTACAGCAGGAATATCTAGCTGAGAATAGTGTGCAGTCTGATAAAGAAGGGCAACCAAATGATTGCACAGGGCACATCCTGCCACACAGGAGCAATGGGTGCTCACCAAAATGACAGGGCTCGAGTGTTTTAACACCATCTAAGGAGAAAAAATATATTAAAATATCTGTTAACATTTTATTGAACAGCAGTAATTGAGCAAAAATAAATAAGTCAGGTAAAGTTTCCCAAATTAGTTGACTGTACACATCCACTTTAATTCACTGAAGGTAGAGAGATAAAATATGTAGGCACATGCAAAAGCTTGGGCACCAAATACCATGTTTTATTGATGCTATAGATTTAGTCAATGTGATTAGTGAAGGGTGTGATTGGAGATGACCACACCTTCAATATTTAATCAGCTTTGCTTATATTATGGCAGTAATCTGATGTAGTGGTTATACACTTCTATACACTTATACATTAAAGGAGTGGTTCCCAAACGTTTTCTGCCGTGCCCCCCATTAATAGATGAGAATAATTTTGCGCCCCCCACTGCGCCCAATATTTTGTTGAGTGAGAACAGGATATTTTGTTTTGCCAGAACAGGAACAACTGTATGTGAAGTCCCTGGAAGTCTTATTCAGCAAAGACCACAGGATTAAGGCTGCTTTTGCTTCTTTAGTTCAGACTGCCATATTTAAATATCTTGCGAAAAAACAGTAATTGTTATGACTGATTAGTGCATGTTTGTACATACATACATACATACATACATATATACACAAACACTTGTGTGTGTGTGTGTGTAACCATTGATCCTACTCTCAAGTCATGTGGCTTTTCACTTTTCCTCATAGACCTATGACAAACTGCCCTCACGCGGACCTCTCCTGTCACCTTGTTTTTCATTGACACTGTGCAGGGGGGAAGATGAATAAAAATAAAAATGTAATGATATGCTACTTACACAGCAGCTTCATAGTTAGCTAGCTAAAACAAACATCTCAATAGTAAGTAATAGCTTCTGGTCTGTGAAGGTAAATTTATTGATACAATCACTAACGTTAACATGGATACAAGGAAGCGTTTGCTAACCATACTTTATTAGATGCAGCACAATATAACTAAAAAAAGATGGCTTAATTGTCAAATTTGATCAAGCCAGTCCAAAGACATTCACAGTTAGCTCGTTAGTTTCCTGTTTACTTCCTAGAAACGTCAGCGGGCGTCATATGCCGACTTGAAGCTGATTGGTTTATGCAAAATAGTAATGCATTGTGGTAGCGAAATCTTATTTTTGCACAGGGAAAAATGGAATAATGTTTGAACAGTTAATGTAGAACTAGAATATATGTAATATAGGACTATTCTGTTTCCTAAAATATATTTAGGTTAATATACTTTTTGGCATACCGTCCTCGAGACATATATGAATTTGCAGCTCTTTATATACTGCACATACCATCTAAACCTGGTTGCCAGATTCGCGGTTTTCACTCCAAATTGGGCTTGTTTGAAACTCCTTCAAAGTTTTTCGTTTTTGGGCTACTTTTGACTTGGCCCACCGCGGGAGTTACAAGTCAACAATAACAATCGATGGCGATATAATACTTAAATAGTCTCAATTTTAACACTCTAACACTTTGGGCTACTTTTGGCTTCTGACGGGCGCATTTTACACTGACTTTGGCCGGGATATTTATGCACGACCTGCCAACCCTGGCCACACTCGCTCGTGTTGACTGCAAGTGCACCAACTTGATCAGTCCACAGAGACAAGCCGGAGCCTTACAAGTGATTGGAAGCTCTTCTAACCAATAGTTTACTTCCTTCTGAAGCTAACCAGCCCTCATTTGCCATGATTGCTCAATTATATTTTTTTATTGAGCCCTCGGAAAGTCGCGCTTCATTTCCAATGTGGGTCCGCTAGCATAGCAACATAAGCTAACCGCTAACCTTTGCTAACCTAAGCCAAGCTCCCCAGAACGCACTATTCGGCGAAACTGAAGCAGTCGTGGATTATTTTGTTCGTTTTTATTCTGATTGTGGATACTTTTGAACATAAACCGATAACTTTTTATGGAATATATGAGCAATTTTCGGCATTTTCGCCAACCCGGAAGTGAGACCGTACACCCGCTACGACGCGACTCAGTGTACACGTGAGTAAAAATTGATAATTTTTCATAAGCGATATTGTACAAAATATATATTCTAATACTAAACATTAGATTATAGACAGTATTGGAGCTTTTGAGTGCTGGAGTACTCTGTATCGTGTCGGATGCTACCGGAGTTGGCTACGGTAGCTTGGCATAGCCTGTCGGACTATATTGGACATAAATATCATATCATACAGGGTTCCCACGGGTCCTTGAAATCCTTGAAAGTTTGTGAATCTGAAAAAATAAGTTCAAGGCCCTGGAAAGTTTTTGAAAACAGGCATAAAAGACAGCCGTCCTTGACGGTCCTTGAATATTTTAGAGGGTTTGAAATTTCACATGGATGAAGACCGCGGTCACAGAATAATAGGGCACAGTTGGTAAGGAAGTCAATATTTACAAAAGATTGCTATGAAAAAGATTGCCATGATGTTTTAAATTTCTCATCCTTTGTTGAAAAAATATGATCTGATATGAGTTGTTATAAAGATTTAAAGAAAGTCTGCAAAGTGATTCCTTTAACATTTTTTATATTCAGAGTTGACTGTTTCGATGCCCATGTTAAAAGTGAATGACTGTTGAGTTCAAGTGTAATAACAAGATTATCACTGATGGTATGAGACAAAAGATATAATAGATATTCTTTCAAGAAACATCCTAATAAAAATTATAAAACCACAAAGGCTTGTCAAATGGCTCATGTCTTCTAAAGTAAAAGAGACTCATTTCAAAATAATAAATAAGATATATCCTGTAGCCATGTTTCTTGAAAGAAGAGTTAAACTTGATGTGGATTAATGGACCTTTTTTAAGTCAGAAGATGAATCCCAGGAGCATTTGTTTTTCCATCTCAATATTTACAAAGTTTTTGCATGGACACTAGAAACTGGATTAATCTCAAACTTCTTTCTTTTGATACCATTATACTTCAGTTCGAATTTCTCTGATTCCATAAATTCACTACCATAAGTGGAGTGGTTAAAAGGCTGTTCTCTTTATGAATGAATATTATTCTTTATTAAGTAGATTTAAAAACTATGCTAGAATCATCTCACGCCAGATTTCTCTAGAAATCTATAGTTCTAATCTCATTATATGGCTTTGCTCCTCTGTTTTATGTATGTACTGTATGTGTATATGCATATGTGTATTATTGTTATTATTATTATTATTTGTCTACTGTCAACGTGTCATTATTTTGCCAGCACAAGTTCATTTAAAATTACATTGATTCTACAGGGCCTATGCTGACTTTTACTTGGCAAAGTTTGGTCATTCTCCTGTAGAGAAATTTGTTTGTTTGTTCAGCACCGAAAGCAAGTGTTTCCTGTAGGTAGTTGTTGATCCTTCAACAACTATAGCCATTTTACGTGAATGTCGTCATCTCAGATGTGCATTGCTAAATTGCCAGTCATGCACAGAAAATTTCAGGATGCATGGCTTGAAATGACATTCAGTCTTTTGAATTTGCGTTGTATTAACATCGTTTTTTGATAACATATTCAGGGGTAAGAGTAGGTAAATGCTGGCAGGTGCTGTCCTTGAATTTGAGGAAGTTGGTCCTGGAAAGTCATTGAAAGGTCCTTGAATTTTATGTTAACCAAGGTGTGGGAACCCTGTCTGACATTCCTGGCATATTAGCATCTGTAATAGAGGTTCTAAAATAAAACAAACCAAGGAATATGGTATTGAAGTGAATCAATATGTTCCCCCAACTGTCTACTTCAGTTTGAGCCATGAATTATCATTTCCCTATATGTACAACCTGAGATATCTAGTTTTATAGTGGACTATGTCGGGAATCTGAGGAATTTTTAAAATGTCCGCCTGGAATGTGTGCACAATAGAGTTAAAATGATCTAAAAAGATGAGCTTCTGAACAAAAATACTGGATATGACTGATTCGTTTTTGATCAGTGTATCTTAATAATCCATCTACTGTCTTTGCAGGTTTGCAACCTACAACCACCTGATGGCCTTCTGGGAACTGATTGAACCTGCAACACATCAGATGATACGGGTCACCAACTCCAAACCTACTTTCTTAATTGGAATGGCACCCCATAGTGCCATAACCTTTGTGTCTGGACTCTATGCTGGGTCTATTAGTGACAGGGAGATGTTCAGACAGTCAGGAATTATTCCTCTACTTACCCCTGACATGGCAATAATGGTGGATAAGGGCTTCCTGGTAGACGATCTTGTACCATGTAAGATCCACAGGCCAGTTTTCCTGAAAAGGTGCACACGAATGTCTGCACATGACGTAAAACACACACAGTCCGTAGCCAGGCTCAGGGTACATGTTGAACGGTGCATCCGACGAGTAAAGGAGCACAAATTGTTTGACACCGTCATCCCCATGTCTATTTCAGGCAGCATAAATCAGCTATTTACTGTATCTTGTCTGCTTGTGAACTATCAGAATGGACCACTTGTAAAGACATGGAGCAAATTTTAGAATGTATGCATTTAAATATCGAAAATATGTAAATATGTTTTGATGCTTTATTATTACTGGTCTTAATAACCTGCTGTAATAAACCTTGGCTTGGAGAATCAAAAATCCTTCTCATATTTTTTTTATGTCTGCACTTAAAGGAAGACATAAAAACAGTGGAATTAATCCATTGACAGAAAAAACAAACAAATCACTTCTTAATGAACAACAGATAATTAATCTGACACTATACAGGTAATCATTGTATTTATGTTTTACTGCAAACACTTTTGTATGTAATGGTAAAAGAAAAAATGATCCGCTTTTTCTCTAATGGTGTGCATCACTTCTTGATTTTTGTAAACTCGCTCAACTAGTGTGTCCTCCTGAGCACACACAACAAAATCACACCATTCTAAACCAGTCAAGAGGATCTGTCCCTGAACTTGCCAGCAGTACTTGTGTTGCCTCCGAAGTTTCAAAGCACCGCTTGACATTTTCAGATAGGGGCAGTCCACATAACTCTGAATGTTGGGGCATTTGACTTCTAAGAGTCCAAATGGTGGATTCTCAGAGGGATCGAAGATTACTCCATCAGGGGAACAACCCAGCCATGGAGCATCAGGGTGAATGACAAACCCACATGGTGAATAATTCACATTTTTCAGAATGCAGTACTCTTGAACTGCAACTGGCTCCATATGAATTCCTCCCCTCATGTCCTTGGTCTGGACAGTTCCCCTGTAGATTCTCTCTGCCAAATTCTCTGCAGAAGTATGTCCTCGAACATGGTTTGCCTCATGGAAACGTGTAGATCAGGCATGTCAAACTCAGTTTGGCTGTGGGGCCGGATCCAGACCTTCTGTTCTCAGGTGAGCCGGATCAGTAACTACAAATCAACTCCAAATATTTAGCTTTATTTTTCAGTACTATGCTTTATCATTCAGCCTACATTTTTAGCCTACCCTACATATTATAATCATGGATGAAAAGGGATCTTTTCTAAGCACAACACATTAAAACAATGAAAAAAAAAAGATTTTCATGTTTGACGGTGAATGTGTTAACAACTGGTTTATTTTAACAGTTGAGTGAATGCAGTTTTATACCTGAAGCAACTCACCACATTAACAAACTCAAGTGGGAGCTATGAAAAAAATATTTTCGCCTTAATAGTCATACTGCTTTGAAATAAATAAAAAAATAAATACAAATAAAAGTTATAGCAGTGCATGGGTAATAAAATTAGACTACATCAGATCAAACTACTAGGCTGGGCCTACTGAAGCTGAGAACATACTGCACAATATTAATTATCTTTAATATGAAACCAGATGAATCTTATTTTTAATGATCTGTATTCATGAGTGCAAACAAATTTCGTGTCATCACACTTTTTTTCTCTCTCTCTCACTGCATTCCTGCAGTCTACTTGCTGCTGCTGGCTCCTGTAACTTGGCATCTTTTTGCCTTCACAAGTGCATCGATATTAGGTGTCAAATCCTGAGTAGCAGCACATTTAACAATGTCATTCAAGTGTTTATTTGTTAACCTTGAGCGCTGCTTTGTTTTATTATTGTTCATTACAGAGAACACCTGTTCACAAAGATAAGTAGTCCCAAACATGGATAGAACTTATGCAGCCATGGCTGTTAATTTGGGGTAACCTGGCACGAGATATTGATAAAACGTATTCATTTCCACGGACCCAAATTTATCCTTCATAGCAGAATCGCTTCATAGCGGAATTGCATCCTTTGACTGAAGCTTTAACTCGTGTCAGTGCTGCATGCTGTCATTTACTGCCCTCTAGCGACCAGAGAGAGCATTTGATTTGTATTCATTTTTTAAAAATCACAACTTTTGATAGAAATGAGCTAGAGACTTGCTTCATTTTTTGACATACTCAGAGATTTATGCCGGGCCGTATTAAATAATCCAACGGGACGGGTCCGGCCCGCGGGCCCTATGTTTCACATGCCTGCTGTACATGTTACTCTCATCTTTCTCAGACCATGCCATTCTTCACATCAACTCTGCTCCTGTGTTGCAGCTTCAATCCTCTGGCCCATGCTCAATCACACTTCCAGGGACTTAACATGCACTTCTTCCTCTTCTCACAAAACATACGCACATTCTCATCGTCCCAGCCTATAGTTTTGGATAGCAAGGGGTGCTTCAGTGGGGGCACCTGGGATGTTCACAATTTCTCTCACTGCTGCTGGCTTATGATGGAATGAAACCACACTCCCTGCCTCTACAGGCCCAAAAGCACATTCAACTAATGGGACTGCAGTTCACATGCCCATTGTTGTAACCAGAGGGGCAATTACAGGACTAAAACTTCTTATAGACCTCTGACACTCTTAGCATGGCAACATTGGGCATTTCTCCATCCAAACGCTTTATAATGTGAACTTCTGAAAAATATTAAAAGCAAAAACGTGTATAACCATTAAATCAAATTACTGCCACAATATAATCTAAACTTCATTACACATCACATGGATCAAAGGTAATATTTTTTTATTTTCCTTTATTTAACCAGGTTAGTCCCTTGAGATACAAGATCCCTTTTACAAGAGAGACCTGGCCAAGAGAGACCGAGCAGCAGCACAAATTACAACATTCAAGATACATTCAAAATCTCACATAAAATTTATTAAAACACGCACACACAGATGATCTGGACCTGACTGATTTTATCAGAGTCTTAAATCTGTTCAAAGAAACAAGGTCCTTGATTTTTATATCAGCCTGTAACCGGTTCCATGTGTATGGAGCAGCAAAACTAAAAGCAGTCTTTCCTAGCTCTGTTCGAGCTCTAGGAACAGCAAGTTGCAAAAACTCACTCGAACGAAGACTGAGCAGACTTTGCCTTCTATTCAGAAGACAACATAAATAATTAGGCAAATTCCCAATTAGTGCTTTGTAAATAAAAACATACCAATGTGCAAAACGTCGTGCCTGCAACAAAGTCCAATTCACTTTTGTGTATAACAAACAATGATGAGTAAGAGGTCGACAGTTTGTTATAAATCGCAAAGCACTATGATACACACTGTCCAGTATGCTCAAACAGTGCACAGGAGCATTCATATACAAAATATCTCCATAATCTAATACAGGCATGAACGTTGCTTCAACTAACTTCTTTTTTACAATAAAAGAAAAACAAGATTTATTTCTATAATAAAAACCTAACAAAAGTCTAAGCTTTTTAATTAGATGTTGAATATAAGGTTTAAAAGATAACTTATATATATATATATATATATATATATATATATATATATATATATATATATATATATATATATATATATATATATAACCTCACACAGTCAGCAGTTGAATTCCTTGGTTTTCGAACCTCCATTTCTCCAACGGGTCCCGGCTTCACACCCTAAAAGTAGGGACACATTTAGCACTGTTTTAATGGTGGCTACATATGGATGAACATACATGTGACATACAAACTGACATGCTAGGTAACTCGCTGCTCGGTGTCTGTGCAGCTTTGGACTGGGGGTACAGCAGGAATATCTAGCTGAGAATAGTGTGCAGTCTGATAAAGAAGGGCAACCAAATGATTGCACAGGGCACATCCTGCCACACAGGAGCAATGGGTGCTCACCAAAATGACAGGGCTCGAGTGTTTTAACACCATCTAAGGAGAAAAAATATATTAAAATATCTGTTAACATTTTATTGAACAGCAGTAATTGAGCAAAAATAAATAAGTCAGGTAAAGTTTCCCAAATTAGTTGACTGTACACATCCACTTTAATTCACTGAAGGTAGAGAGATAAAATATGTAGGCACATGCAAAAGCTTGGGCACCAAATACCATGTTTTATTGATGCTATAGATTTAGTCAATGTGATTAGTGAAGGGTGTGATTGGAGATGACCACACCTTCAATATTTAATCAGCTTTGCTTATATTATGGCAGTAATCTGATGTAGTGGTTATACACTTCTATACACTTATACATTAAAGGAGTGGTTCCCAAACGTTTTCTGCCGTGCCCCCCATTAATAGATGAGAATAATTTTGCGCCCCCCACTGCGCCCAATATTTTGTTGAGTGAGAACAGGATATTTTGTTTTGCCAGAACAGGAACAACTGTATGTGAAGTCCCTGGAAGTCTTATTCAGCAAAGACCACAGGATTAAGGCTGCTTTTGCTTCTTTAGTTCAGACTGCCATATTTAAATATCTTGCGAAAAAACAGTAATTGTTATGACTGATTAGTGCATGTTTGTACATACATACATACATACATACATATATACACAAACACTTGTGTGTGTGTGTGTAACCATTGATCCTACTCTCAAGTCATGTGGCTTTTCACTTTTCCTCATAGACCTATGACAAACTGCCCTCACGCGGACCTCTCCTGTCACCTTGTTTTTCATTGACACTGTGCAGGGGGGAAGATGAATAAAAATAAAAATGTAATGATATGCTACTTACACAGCAGCTTCATAGTTAGCTAGCTAAAACAAACATCTCAATAGTAAGTAATAGCTTCTGGTCTGTGAAGGTAAATTTATTGATACAATCACTAACGTTAACATGGATACAAGGAAGCGTTTGCTAACCATACTTTATTAGATGCAGCACAATATAACTAAAAAAAGATGGCTTAATTGTCAAATTTGATCAAGCCAGTCCAAAGACATTCACAGTTAGCTCGTTAGTTTCCTGTTTACTTCCTAGAAACGTCAGCGGGCGTCATATGCCGACTTGAAGCTGATTGGTTTATGCAAAATAGTAATGCATTGTGGTAGCGAAATCTTATTTTTGCACAGGGAAAAATGGAATAATGTTTGAACAGTTAATGTAGAACTAGAATATATGTAATATAGGACTATTCTGTTTCCTAAAATATATTTAGGTTAATATACTTTTTGGCATACCGTCCTCGAGACATATATGAATTTGCAGCTCTTTATATACTGCACATACCATCTAAACCTGGTTGCCAGATTCGCGGTTTTCACTCCAAATTGGGCTTGTTTGAAACTCCTTCAAAGTTTTTCGTTTTTGGGCTACTTTTGACTTGGCCCACCGCGGGAGTTACAAGTCAACAATAACAATCGATGGCGATATAATACTTAAATAGTCTCAATTTTAACACTCTAACACTTTGGGCTACTTTTGGCTTCTGACGGGCGCATTTTACACTGACTTTGGCCGGGATATTTATGCACGACCTGCCAACCCTGGCCACACTCGCTCGTGTTGACTGCAAGTGCACCAACTTGATCAGTCCACAGAGACAAGCCGGAGCCTTACAAGTGATTGGAACCAATAGTTTCCTTCTTTCTGAAGCTAACCAGCCCTCATTTGCCATGATTGCTCAATTATATTTTTTTATTGAGCCCTCGGAAAGTCGCGCTTCATTTCCAATGTGGGTCCGCTAGCATAGCAACATAAGCTAACCGCTAACCTTTGCTAACCTAAGCCAAGCTCCCCAGAACGCACTATTCGGCGAAACTGAAGCAGTCGTGGATTATTTTGTTCGTTTTTATTCTGATTGTGGATACTTTTGAACATAAACCGATAACTTTTTATGGAATATATGAGCAATTTTCGGCATTTTCGCCAACCCGGAAGTGAGACCGTACACCCGCTACGACGCGACTCAGTGTACACGTGAGTAAAAATTGATAATTTTTCATAAGCGATATTGTACAAAATATATATTCTAATACTAAACATTAGATTATAGACAGTATTGGAGCTTTTGAGTGCTGGAGTACTCTGTATCGTGTCGGATGCTACCGGAGTTGGCTACGGTAGCTTGGCATAGCCTGTCGGACTATATTGGACATAAATATCATATCATACAGGGTTCCCACGGGTCCTTGAAATCCTTGAAAGTTTGTGAATCTGAAAAAATAAGTTCAAGGCCCTGGAAAGTTTTTGAAAACAGGCATAAAAGACAGCCGTCCTTGACGGTCCTTGAATATTTTAGAGGGTTTGAAATTTCACATGGATGAAGACCGCGGTCACAGAATAATAGGGCACAGTTGGTAAGGAAGTCAATATTTACAAAAGATTGCTATGAAAAAGATTGCCATGATGTTTTAAATTTCTCATCCTTTGTTGAAAAAATATGATCTGATATGAGTTGTTATAAAGATTTAAAGAAAGTCTGCAAAGTGATTCCTTTAACATTTTTTATATTCAGAGTTGACTGTTTCGATGCCCATGTTAAAAGTGAATGACTGTTGAGTTCAAGTGTAATAACAAGATTATCACTGATGGTATGAGACAAAAGATATAATAGATATTCTTTCAAGAAACATCCTAATAAAAATTATAAAACCACAAAGGCTTGTCAAATGGCTCATGTCTTCTAAAGTAAAAGAGACTCATTTCAAAATAATAAATAAGATATATCCTGTAGCCATGTTTCTTGAAAGAAGAGTTAAACTTGATGTGGATTAATGGACCTTTTTTAAGTCAGAAGATGAATCCCAGGAGCATATGTTTTTCCATCTCAATATTTACAAAGTTTTTGCATGGACACTAGAAACTGGATTAATCTCAAACTTCTTTCTTTTGATACCATTATACTTCAGTTCGAATTTCTCTGATTCCATAAATTCACTACCATAAGTGGAGTGGTTAAAAGGCTGTTCTCTTTATGAATGAATATTATTCTTTATTAAGTAGATTTAAAAACTATGCTAGAATCATCTCACGCCAGATTTCTCTAGAAATCTATAGTTCTAATCTCATTATATGGCTTTGCTCCTCTGTTTTATGTATGTACTGTATGTGTATATGCATATGTGTATTATTGTTATTATTATTATTATTTGTCTACTGTCAACGTGTCATTATTTTGCCAGCACAAGTTCATTTAAAATTACATTGATTCTACAGGGCCTATGCTGACTTTTACTTGGCAAAGTTTGGTCATTCTCCTGTAGAGAAATTTGTTTGTTTGTTCAGCACCGAAAGCAAGTGTTTCCTGTAGGTAGTTGTTGATCCTTCAACAACTATAGCCATTTTTTTTTTTTTTTTTTTTTTTTTTTTTTTTTTTTTTTTATTGTTTATTCAATCATAAAAACATATATAAATTTAGCACATTTTAAATGGGGGGGGAGGGGGGGTATAAAGGGAGAAGAAAAGGGGGGGTGTAAAGGGGGACAGAAACAAAAGGAAGAGGGGGTTATACAGATATATAATATGTATATGGTATAATATAGTGCAATATAGTATATTATAATATAACATAATACAATAATATATAATATACCATATTGCTTATAAAAAGATAGAAATGTACTTTAATCATGAACTTGTGATTTGTTTGCTACAGTTGAATTTGCTTATGTTGTGATGTAATATTTGAGTTAGTTGTGTCTAGATTAAGTCTGTATCTGTATTTATGGTAGGCTCTAAGTGTGTATCTGGGGGGATATAATATATTAGAAGATTTTTCCAGTGATTGATGTTTATGTTATTTTTTGTTTTCCAATTCATGAGGATGACTTTTTTGGCAATGACTAGCGACATTAGGATTGTTCTATTGTTTTGTGGTGTTGTGCTAATGGTTGATATGTCCCCTAGTAGGCATAATGAAGGTGTTGGATGAATTTGGGTATTTAGTGCTTGAGATAGATGAGTAGTGACTTCATTCCAAAACAGGTTAACTGGAGTGCAGTGCCACATAGCATGGATATAATTATCAACAGTGTTCTGATTACAGTGTGTACAGTTTGGTGAGTTTGTGAATCCCATTTTATACATTTTGTATGTGGTATAGTGTACTCGGTGGATAACTTTATACTGGATTAGTTGTAAATTAGTATTTGTGATAATGCTATAGTTATTATTACATATCTGTATCCAAAAGTTGGTATTAAAAGTTGATGATAAATCTTCTTCCCATTGCTTATACGGTAGGCTCATGTTAAGATTTAATTGAGATATAATTTTATATATTTTGGATAATGTTTTATTTGCTGTATTAATGTTAAGAAGTTCTGAGATTGGTGTAGAGAGGGCTAGAGTAGTTGGATTGATTTTTGAACTGATGAGTGATCTTAACTGGTGATATTGTAAGAACTGAGTTCTTTCGATTCCGTAATTCTGGGTTATTTGTGGTAGTGACATCAGTGTGGTATTGTTATACAGATGTTTTAGGTGTGTGATTCCCTTATTAGCCCATGATAGATAATTTAATGTTTTTTTATTAATTGTAAAGTCCGGGTTATTCCAGATGGGTGAGTGGATGGTTGGTGTTAGTGCTGAGTTTGTTAGTTTGTGAAAATTCCACCAGGCTGTCAGAGTTGTGGCCACAGTTGTATTATAAAAACATGGGTGATGTTTAATTGTTTGGCTGATAAATGGTAAATTGGATATTTGTATATCTTTACATAGTGCTTGTTCTAAATCAGTCCATGATCTATCTGTACTATTAGGTTTTATCCATTTTAATATATATTGTAATTGATTTGCCAGGTAATAATTGTGGAAATTTGGTGCCTCTAGACCGCCATATGATTTTGAATTCTGTAACGTTGTGAGTTTGATTCTAGATGGTTTATTTTTCCAATAATAATCAGTTATTGTGGTATTTAAAGTCTGAAACCAAGTGAGTGGGGGCTGAATGGGAATCATTGAAAATAAATAATTGATTTTTGGTAATATTGTCATTTTAATCGTAGCAATTCTGCCAGCAAGTGAAAGAGGAAGTGTAGTCCAGCGGTGAAGATCGTCACTTATTGTTTTAGTTAATGGATTGTAGTTAAGCTTGAACAATTCTGACAGCTGGGGAGATATCTTTATACCCAGATATGTGATGTAATTACTACATATTGGGATAGGTAATGTTTTCAGTTCATTATCACATTTATTTATATTTATTGGGAGAATTGCAGATTTTGACCAGTTAATTGAGTACTCTGATATTATTGAATAGGTTTCAATTGTTTGAATTGTTTTTGTTATTGAGATATGTGGTTTTTGTAGAAATAGTAAGATGTCGTCTGCATATAGACTGATTTTATGTTCCATGTTAGGTGTTTGGATTCCTTTAATGTCTGTGTTTTGTCGTATTGCTGCTGCTAGTGGTTCTATGAAGATAGAGAATAGATAGGGAGAGAGTGAGCATCCTTGTCTGGTCCCCCGGTGTAATGTGAAAGGTTGTGATATTACCCCGTTGGTGTTGACTGTAGCCTTAGGTGCAGTGTATAAGATCTGTATCCAGTTAATGAATGATTCTCCAAATCCGAGTTTATACAGTGTGGTAAATAAGAATTTCCAGTTTACTCTGTCAAAGGCTTTTTCTGCATCTAGCGTTATAATTGCTGTTGGTATGTTTTGGTGTGAGGTGTAATCTATTATGTTCACTAATCTGCGCATATTTGTGGATGAGTGTCGACCTTTGAGAAAACCCGTTTGATCAGGATGTATTAAATTATGAATTACTGTTTCTACTCTGTTGGCTAGGGCCTTGCTGATTATTTTTGTGTCTGTATTCATTAATGATAATGGTCTGTAGCTAGATGGTTGGGTAGGGTCTTTGTTTGGTTTAAGGTGAAGGGAGATGGTTGCAGTGTTCATATTTGCTGGGAGTTTTGCATTTTGTTTGATTTCTGTTATTGTTCTGTAAAAGAGTTGTGATAAGGATGGCCAAAAGTGTTTATAAAACTCAGCAGGGAATCCATCAGGTCCTGGGGCTTTACTGTTGGGCATATGTTTTAAAGCTTTGTAAAGTTCTTCTAGGGATAATGGTCTTTCGAGTGTTTGTTTTTGGTTTTCAGTTAATTTAGGTAGTTTGATATGGTCCAGAAAATTATTAATTTCGTCTAAGTTGGTTTCATTGTCTGTTGAGTATACTTTTTTGAAAAAATCTTTAAAGGTGTTGTTTATCTCATCAGGTGTCTGCACTGTTTTCCCTGCTAAGTTTTTTATGGTTGGAATAAATGTTTTTTCTTTATTACGCTTAATAAGATTTGCTAAATATTTTCCAGATTTATTTGAGTATTCGATGTTTTCATGTCTTAATCTTTGTAGTAGGAATTTAGTTTTTTTATTTGTCAATTCGTTTAAATCGTATCTAAGTTTCCTAAGTTCTTTTTGCTTATCTTCAGATGGGTTACTTATGGTAATATTTTCTAATTCCTTAATTTTTGATTCTAACTTTATCTCAAGTTCTGTTTCTTTCTTCTTTTTGAATGTAGCGTATGATATTATTTTTCCTCTTAGCACTGCTTTACCTGTTTCCCATAAAAGTGATGCTGGCATGTCTGGAGTGTCATTTATTTCTAAAAAGGATGTCCACTCTTTTTTAATATAGTTATCGAATTCTTGATCATTGAGAAGTGATGTGTTAAGGCGCCATCTAAATGTCTGTTTGTGTTGTTGGTTTGAGTTCCATATTATTGAGACAGGGGCATGGTCACTTATTGTTATAGGGTGAATTTGTGTATGTGCAATATTTGACAGAATTGAATTACTGATTAAAAAATAATCAATGCGTGAGTATGATTTATGTACTGCTGAGTAAAATGTGAATTCTTTGGTGGTTGGATGATTTTGTCGCCAGCTATCACCAAGACCGAGATCTTGCATGTATTGTTTTATTACTTCAGTGGAATTCCAGTTGCGTGCGTTCTGAGTATAGGCTGACCGGTCTAGTGTTGGATCAATAACTGTATTAAAATCGCCTCCTATTATTATTGAAGAGTTGGTTATTGAGGTTACTTGTGTGAAGAAGTCATGGAAAAAAGAGGGATTGTCGATGTTTGGTCCGTAGATGTTAGCAATGGTAAAAGTGTGGTTGTTAATGGTGATATTTATGATGATGTATCGTCCATCTGGGTTTGTGATTGTAGCATTGTGTGTGAATGTGATTTTATTATGAATTAAAATGGCTACACCTCTTTGCTTAGAGTTGTAATTGGCTGTAAATATGTGATTGTATTCTGCTGATTTCAATTTTTGTTGATCTGATTCTGTTAGGTGAGTTTCCTGTAGGAGGCATATATCTGCTTTTAATCTATTGAGATAGGAAAATATTTTAGTTTTTTTTTCTTGGGAGCCAATTCCATGTATGTTCCATGTAACTAATTTTAATTGTAGCATGTTGGAGTGTTGTAAGGTGTCCAATAGTTTGTAATTAATTGTATAGTTATGTTCATGATTCTATTTAGGTGAATGTAATTTATTTGGGACAGACAGAGGATAGAGAGAAAGATAGGGGTGGGGAAAAGGAGGGTAATGAGGGTAACAACTATAGCCATTTTACGTGAATGTCGTCATCTCAGATGTGCATTGCTAAATTGCCAGTCATGCACAGAAAATTTCAGGATGCATGGCTTGAAATGACATTCAGTCTTTTGAATTTGCGTTGTATTAACATCGTTTTTTGATAACATATTCAGGGGTAAGAGTAGGTAAATGCTGGCAGGTGCTGTCCTTGAATTTGAGGAAGTTGGTCCTGGAAAGTCATTGAAAGGTCCTTGAATTTTATGTTAACCAAGGTGTGGGAACCCTGTCTGACATTCCTGGCATATTAGCATCTGTAATAGAGGTTCTAAAATAAAACAAACCAAGGAATATGGTATTGAAGTGAATCAATATGTTCCCCCAACTGTCTACTTCAGTTTGAGCCATGAATTATCATTTCCCTATATGTACAACCTGAGATATCTAGTTTTATAGTGGACTATGTCGGGAATCTGAGGAATTTTTAAAATGTCCGCCTGGAATGTGTGCACAATAGAGTTAAAATGATCTAAAAAGATGAGCTTCTGAACAAAAATACTGGATATGACTGATTCGTTTTTGATCAGTGTATCTTAATAATCCATCTACTGTCTTTGCAGGTTTGCAACCTACAACCACCTGATGGCCTTCTGGGAACTGATTGAACCTGCAACACATCAGATGATACGGGTCACCAACTCCAAACCTACTTTCTTAATTGGAATGGCACCCCATAGTGCCATAACCTTTGTGTCTGGACTCTATGCTGGGTCTATTAGTGACAGGGAGATGTTCAGACAGTCAGGAATTATTCCTCTACTTACCCATGACATGGCAATAATGGTGGATAAGGGCTTCCTGGTAGACGATCTTGTACCATGTAAGATCCACAGGCCAGTTTTCCTGAAAAGGTGCACACGAATGTCTGCACATGACGTAAAACACACACAGTCCGTAGCCAGGCTCAGGGTACATGTTGAACGGTGCATCCGACAAGTAAAGGAGCACAAATTGTTTGACACCGTCATCCCCATGTCTATTTCAGGCAGCATAAATCAGCTATTTACTGTATCTTGTCTGCTTGTGAACTATCAGAATGGACCACTTGTAAAGACATGGAGCAAATTTTAGAATGTATGCATTTAAATATCGAAAATATGTAAATATGTTTTGATGCTTTATTATTACTGGTCTTAATAACCTGCTGTAATAAACCTTGGCTTGGAGAATCAAAAATCCTTCTCATATTTTTTTATGTCTGCACTTAAAGGAAGACATAAAAACAGTGGAATTAATCCATTGACAGAAAAAACAAACAAATCACTTCTTAATGAACAACAGATAATTAATCTGACACTATACAGGTAATCATTGTATTTATGTTTTACTGCAAACACTTTTGTATGTAATGGTAAAAGAAAAAATGATCCGCTTTTTTTCTAATGGTGTGCATCACTTCTTGATTTTTGTAAACTCGCTCAACTAGTGTGTCCTCCTGAGCACACACAACAAAATCACACCATTCTAAACCAGTCAAGAGGATCTGTCCCTGAACTTGCCAGCAGTACTTGTGTTGCCTCCGAAGTTTCAAAGCACCGCTTGACATTTTCAGATAGGGGCAGTCCACATAACTCTGAATGTTGGGGCATTTGACTTCTAAGAGTCCAAATGGTGGATTCTCAGAGGGATCGAAGATTACTCCATCAGGGGAACAACCCAGCCATGGAGCATCAGGGTGAATGACAAACCCACATGGTGAATAATTCACATTTTTCAGAATGCAGTACTCTTGAACTGCAACTGGCTCCATATGAATTCCTCCCCTCATGTCCTTGGTCTGGACAGTTCCCCTGTAGATTCTCTCTGCCAAATTCTCTGCAGAAGTATGTCCTCGAACATGGTTTGCCTCATGGAAACGTGTAGATCAGGCATGTCAAACTCAGTTTGGCTGTGGGGCCGGATCCAGACCTTCTGTTCTCAGGTGAGCCGGATCAGTAACTACAAATCAACTCCAAATATTTAGCTTTATTTTTCAGTACTATGCTTTATCATTCAGCCTACATTTTTAGCCTACCCTACATATTATAATCATGGATGAAAAGGGATCTTTTCTAAGCACAACACATTAAAACAATGAAAAAAAAAAGATTTTCATGTTTGACGGTGAATGTGTTAACAACTGGTTTATTTTAACAGTTGAGTGAATGCAGTTTTATACCTGAAGCAACTCACCACATTAACAAACTCAAGTGGGAGCTATGAAAAAAATATTTTCGCCTTAACCCTGATGAGATCCGGGCGTGGTCTACCTTCTTGGGGTCCAACTGGGTGTGGGGGACCCATTGCATTTTTTGTTAAAATAATCAACAGATTTAGCCCAATTGCAAGTAAAATAAACAATACATATGTTAAATTAGTTTGCTCTCATTTATTTATTAGTTACTTTTTTATTAAAATGTAACACAATAAGGAAATGAATCATAAATCATGCTGGCTGACAGGCTGGTCCTATGGCTAGCTGCTCACGGGCTGGTGCTAACGGATCTGGCTGCTGCTCATCCTCCTTTTCATTATCACTATCAGACTCTGATATTTCAGAAATGTGATCCTGAAATTTCTTCTTCTGAATCACCATCAAAATCCTCTGTCTCTTCCAATATCAGCTGTAAGGCAGTCTGAATTGAGAATCGCTTTGCCATCTTTTATAGCATTTTTAGCATTTTTAGCATTTATAGCATCATGTCCCCATGATTGGATGAAACACACACACACACACACACACACACACACACACACACGCACACACACACACACATACACACACACACACACACACACACACAGGTCCAGAGAGGAGGGAGGGATAATGAGGGCTGAGAGAAAAGATGCTTCTTTCAGATCTCACCCCTTTGTCTCTATAGAGATTCTTCGTCTGCTGTCTGACAATATGCAATCAACCCCTGATGTGACAACCATCAAAAGTGTTGATGGTTGCTCACCTTTGCATGCCAAACTCCTCTGTCCTTTGTTTGTATATCCTTTAAAGTCATACAGAGGACTATCAACTACCCAACCCAATGTTGATTGCCCACTTTGACTAGCCCAGGGCCCAGTGGACCCTGGACCCTGTATGTAATACAAATGTGAAGGGGGGGGTACGGGGGGGTGGTCATTGAAGATATTTTCTGATTTATGTTGCTCACGGAAAATGAGCCAAGGACCAATGAATCTCAGTTTGAAAAAAAAAAAATTGTAGAATTTTTTTAAGCTGATTTTTTAAAAATGGGTCCCACAGACCCTTGGACCATATAAGGGTTAATAGTCATACTGCTTTGAAATAAATAAAAAAAGAAATACAAATAAAAGTTATAGCAGTGCATGGGGTAATAAAATTAGACTACATCAGATCAAACTACTAGGCTGGGCCTACTGAAGCTGAGAACATACTGCACAATATTAATTATCTTTAATATGAAACCAGATGAATCTTATTTTTAATGATCTGTATTCATGAGTGCAAACAAATTTCGTGTCATCACACTTTTTTTCTCTCTCTCTCACTGCATTCCTGCAGTCTACTTGCTGCTGCTGGCTCCTGTAACTTGGCATCTTTTTGCCTTCACAAGTGCATCGATATTAGGTGTCAAATCCTGAGTAGCAGCACATTTAACAATGTCATTCAAGTGTTTATTTGTTAACCTTGAGCGCTGCTTTGTTTTATTATTGTTCATTACAGAGAACACCTGTTCACAAAGATAAGTAGTCCCAAACATGGATAGAACTTATGCAGCCATGGCTGTTAATTTGGGGTAACCTGGCACGAGATATTGATAAAACGTATTCATTTCCACGGACCCAAATTTATCCTTCATAGCAGAATCGCTTCATAGCGGAATTGCATCCTTTGACTGAAGCTTTAACTCGTGTCAGTGCTGCATGCTGTCATTTACTGCCCTCTAGCGACCAGAGAGAGCATTTGATTTGTATTCATTTTTTAAAAATCACAACTTTTGATAGAAATGAGCTAGAGACTTGCTTCATTTTTTGACATACTCAGAAATTTATGCCGGGCCGTATTAAATAATCCAACGGGACGGGTCCGGCCCGCGGGCCCTATGTTTCACATGCCTGCTGTACATGTTACTCTCATCTTTCTCAGACCATGCCATTCTTCACATCAACTCTGCTCCTGTGTTGCAGCTTCAATCCTCTGGCCCATGCTCAATCACACTTCCAGGGACTTAACATGCACTTCTTCCTCTTCTCACAAAACATACGCACATTCTCATCGTCCCAGCCTATAGTTTTGGATAGCAAGGGGTGCTTCAGTGGGGGCACCTGGGATGTTCACAATTTCTCTCACTGCTGCTGGCTTATGATGGAATGAAACCACACTCCCTGCCTCTACAGGCCCAAAAGCACATTCAACTAATGGGACTGCAGTTCACATGCCCATTGTTGTAACCAGAGGGGCAATTACAGGACTAAAACTTCTTATAGACCTCTGACACTCTTAGCATGGCAACATTGGGCATTTCTCCATCCAAACGCTTTATAATGTGAACTTCTGAAAAATATTAAAAGCAAAAACGTGTATAACCATTAAATCAAATTACTGCCACAATATAATCTAAACTTCATTACACATCACATGGATCAAAGGTAATATTTTTTTATTTTTTTATTTGCCTTTATTTAACCAGGTTAGTCCCTTGAGATACAAGATCCCTTTTACAAGAAAGACCTGGCCAAGAGAGACCGAGCAGCAGCACAAATTACAACATTCAAGATACATTCAAAATCTCACATAAAATTTATTAAAACACGCACACACAGATGATCTGGACCTGACTGATTTTATCAGAGTCTTAAATCTGTTCAAAGAAACAAGGTCCTTGATTTTTATATCAGCCTGTAACCGGTTCCATGTGTATGGAGCAGCAAAACTAAAAGCAGTCTTTCCTAGCTCTGTTCGAGCTCTAGGAACAGCAAGTTGCAAAAACTCACTCGAACGAAGACTGAGCAGACTTTGCCTTCTATTCAGAAGACAACATAAATAATTAGGCAAATTCCCAATTAGTGCTTTGTAAATAAAAACATACCAATGTGCAAAACGTCGTGCCTGCAACAAAGTCCAATTCACTTTTGTGTATAACAAACAATGATGAGTAAGAGGTCGACAGTTTGTTATAAATCGCAAAGCACTATGATACACACTGTCCAGTATGCTCAAACAGTGCACAGGAGCATTCATATACAAAATATCTCCATAATCTAATACAGGCATGAACGTTGCTTCAACTAACTTCTTTTTTACAATAAAAGAAAAACAAGATTTATTTCTATAATAAAAACCTAACAAAAGTCTAAGCTTTTTAATTAGATGTTGAATATAAGGTTTAAAAGATAACTTATATATATATATATATATATATATATATATATATATATATATATAACCTCACACAGTCAGCAGTTGAATTCCTTGGTTTTCGAACCTCCATTTCTCCAACGGGTCCCGGCTGCACACCCTAAAAGTAGGGACACATTTAGCACTGTTTTAATGGTGGCTACATATGGATGAACATACATGTGACATACAAACTGACATGCTAGGTAACTCGCTGCTCGGTGTCTGTGCAGCTTTGGACTGGGGGTACAGCAGGAATATCTAGCTGAGAATAGTGTGCAGTCTGATAAAGAAGGGCAACCAAATGATTGCACAGGGCACATCCTGCCACACAGGAGCAATGGGTGCTCACCAAAATGACAGGGCTCGAGTGTTTTAACACCATCTAAGGAGAAAAAATATATTAAAATATCTGTTAAGATTTTATTGAACAGCAGTAATTGAGCAAAAATAAATAAGTCAGGTAAAGTTTCCCAAATTAGTTGACTGTACACATCCACTTTAATTCACTGAAGGTAGAGAGATAAAATATGTAGGCACATGCAAAAGCTTGGGCACCAAATACCATGTTTTATTGATGCTATAGATTTAGTCAATGTGATTAGTGAAGGGTGTGATTGGAGATGACCACACCTTCAATATTTAATCAGCTTTGCTTATATTATGGCAGTAATCTGATGTAGTGGTTATACACTTCTATACACTTATACATTAAAGGAGTGGTTCCCAAACGTTTTCTGCCGTGCCCCCCATTAATAGATGAGAATAATTTTGCGCCCCCCACTGCGCCCAATATTTTGTTGAGTGAGAACAGGATATTTTGTTTTGCCAGAACAGGAACAACTGTATGTGAAGTCCCTGGAAGTCTTATTCAGCAAAGACCACAGGATTAAGGCTGCTTTTGCTTCTTTAGTTCAGACTGCCATATTTAAATATCTTGCGAAAAAACAGTAATTGTTATGACTGATTAGTGCATGTTTGTACATACATACATACATACATATATACACAAACACTTGTGTGTGTGTGTGTGTAACCATTGATCCTACTCTCAAGTCATGTGGCTTTTCACTTTTCCTCATAGACCTATGACAAACTGCCCTCACGCGGACCTCTCCTGTCACCTTGTTTTTCATTGACACTGTGCAGGGGGGAAGATGAATAAAAATAAAAATGTAATGATATGCTACTTACACAGCAGCTTCATAGTTAGCTAGCTAAAACAAACATCTCAATAGTAAGTAATAGCTTCTGGTCTGTCAAGGTAAATTTATTGATACAATCACTAACGTTAACATGGATACAAGGAAGCGTTTGCTAACCATACTTTATTAGATGCAGCACAATATAACTAAAAAAAGATGGCTTAATTGTCAAATTTGATCAAGCCAGTCCAAAGACATTCACAGTTAGCTCGTTAGTTTCCTGTTTACTTCCTAGAAACGTCAGCGGGCGTCATATGCCGACTTGAAGCTGATTGGTTTATGCAAAATAGTAATGCATTGTGGTAGCGAAATCTTATTTTTGCACAGGGAAAAATGGAATAATGTTTGAACAGTTAATGTAGAACTAGAATATATGTAATATAGGACTATTCTGTTTCCTAAAATATATTTAGGTTAATATACTTTTTGGCATACCGTCCTCGAGACATATATGAATTTGCAGCTCTTTATATACTGCACATACCATCTAAACCTGGTTGCCAGATTCGCGGTTTTCACTCCAAATTGGGCTTGTTTGAAACTCCTTCAAAGTTTTTCGTTTTTGGGCTACTTTTGACTTGGCCCACCGCGGGAGTTACAAGTCAACAATAACAATCGATGGCGATATAATACTTAAATAGTCTCAATTTTAACACTCTAACACTTTGGGCTACTTTTGGCTTCTGACGGGCGCATTTTACACTGACTTTGGCCGGGATATTTATGTACGACCTGCCAACCCTGGCCACACTCGCTCGTGTTGACTGCAAGTGCACCAACTTGATCAGTCCACAGAGACAAGCCGGAGCCTTACAAGTGATTGGAAGCTCTTCTAACCAATAGTTTACTTCCTTCTGAAGCTAACCAGCCCTCATTTGCCATGATTGCTCAATTATATTTTTTTATTGAGCCCTCGGAAAGTCGCGCTTCATTTCCAATGTGGGTCCGCTAGCATAGCAACATAAGCTAACCGCTAACCTTTGCTAACCTAAGCCAAGCTCCCCAGAACGCACTATTCGGCGAAACTGAAGCAGTCGTGGATTATTTTGTTCGTTTTTATTCTGATTGTGGATACTTTTGAACATAAACCGATAACTTTTTATGGAATATATGAGCAATTTTCGGCATTTTCGCCAACCCGGAAGTGAGACCGTACACCCGCTACGACGCGACTCAGTGTACACGTGAGTAAAAATTGATAATTTTTCATAAGCGATATTGTACAAAATATATATTCTAATACTAAACATTAGATTATAGACAGTATTGGAGCTTTTGAGTGCTGGAGTACTCTGTATCGTGTCGGATGCTACCGGAGTTGGCTACGGTAGCTTGGCATAGCCTGTCGGACTATATTGGACATAAATATCATATCATAGGCCTACAGGGTTCCCACGGGTCCTTGAAATCCTTGAAAGTTTGTGAATCTGAAAAAATAAGTTCAAGGCCCTGGAAAGTTTTTGAAAACAGGCATAAAAGACAGCCGTCCTTGACGGTCCTTGAATATTTTAGAGGGTTTGAAATTTCACATGGATGAAGACCGCGGTCACAGAATAATAGGGCACAGTTGGTAAGGAAGTCAATATTTACAAAAGATTGCTATGAAAAAGATTGCCATGATGTTTTAAATTTCTCATCCTTTGTTGAAAAAATATGATCTGATATGAGTTGTTATAAAGATTTAAAGAAAGTCTGCAAAGTGATTCCTTTAACATTTTTTATATTCAGAGTTGACTGTTTCGATGCCCATGTTAAAAGTGAATGACTGTTGAGTTCAAGTGTAATAACAAGATTATCACTGATGGTATGAGACAAAAGATATAATAGATATTCTTTCAAGAAACATCCTAATAAAAATTATAAAACCACAAAGGCTTGTCAAATGGCTCATGTCTTCTAAAGTAAAAGAGACTCATTTCAAAATAATAAATAAGATATATCCTGTAGCCATGTTTCTTGAAAGAAGAGTTAAACTTGATGTGGATTAATGGACCTTTTTTAAGTCAGAAGATGAATCCCAGGAGCATTTGTTTTTCCATCTCAATATTTACAAAGTTTTTGCATGGACACTAGAAACTGGATTAATCTCAAACTTCTTTCTTTTGATACCATTATACTTCAGTTCGAATTTCTCTGATTCCATAAATTCACTACCATAAGTGGAGTGGTTAAAAGGCTGTTCTCTTTATGAATGAATATTATTCTTTATTAAGTAGATTTAAAAACTATGCTAGAATCATCTCACGCCAGATTTCTCTAGAAATCTATAGTTCTAATCTCATTATATGGCTTTGCTCCTCTGTTTTATGTATGTACTGTATGTGTATATGCATATGTGTATTATTGTTATTATTATTATTATTTGTCTACTGTCAACGTGTCATTATTTTGCCAGCACAAGTTCATTTAAAATTACATTGATTCTACAGGGCCTATGCTGACTTTTACTTGGCAAAGTTTGGTCATTCTCCTGTAGAGAAATTTGTTTGTTTGTTCAGCACCGAAAGCAAGTGTTTCCTGTAGGTAGTTGTTGATCCTTCAACAACTATAGCCATTTTACGTGAATGTCGTCATCTCAGATGTGCATTGCTAAATTGCCAGTCATGCACAGAAAATTTCAGGATGCATGGCTTGAAATGACATTCAGTCTTTTGAATTTGCGTTGTATTAACATCGTTTTTTGATAACATATTCAGGGGTAAGAGTAGGTAAATGCTGGCAGGTGCTGTCCTTGAATTTGAGGAAGTTGGTCCTGGAAAGTCATTGAAAGGTCCTTGAATTTTATGTTAACCAAGGTGTGGGAACCCTGTCTGACATTCCTGGCATATTAGCATCTGTAATAGAGGTTCTAAAATAAAACAAACCAAGGAATATGGTATTGAAGTGAATCAATATGTTCCCCCAACTGTCTACTTCAGTTTGAGCCATGAATTATCATTTCCCTATATGTACAACCTGAGATATCTAGTTTTATAGTGGACTATGTCGGGAATCTGAGGAATTTTTAAAATGTCCGCCTGGAATGTGTGCACAATAGAGTTAAAATGATCTAAAAAGATGAGCTTCTGAACAAAAATACTGGATATGACTGATTCGTTTTTGATCAGTGTATCTTAATAATCCATCTACTGTCTTTGCAGGTTTGCAACCTACAACCACCTGATGGCCTTCTGGGAACTGATTGAACCTGCAACACATCAGATGATACGGGTCACCAACTCCAAACCTACTTTCTTAATTGGAATGGCACCCCATAGTGCCATAACCTTTGTGTCTGGACTCTATGCTGGGTCTATTAGTGACAGGGAGATGTTCAGACAGTCAGGAATTATTCCTCTACTTACCCCTGACATGGCAATAATGGTGGATAAGGGCTTCCTGGTAGACGATCTTGTACCATGTAAGATCCACAGGCCAGTTTTCCTGAAAAGGTGCACACGAATGTCTGCACATGACGTAAAACACACACAGTCCGTAGCCAGGCTCAGGGTACATGTTGAACGGTGCATCCGACGAGTAAAGGAGCACAAATTGTTTGACACCGTCATCCCCATGTCTATTTCAGGCAGCATAAATCAGCTATTTACTGTATCTTGTCTGCTTGTGAACTATCAGAATGGACCACTTGTAAAGACATGGAGCAAATTTTAGAATGTATGCATTTAAATATCGAAAATATGTAAATATGTTTTGATGCTTTAATATTACTGGTCTTAATAACCTGCTGTAATAAACCTTGGCTTGGAGAATCAAAAATCCTTCTCATATTTTTTTTATGTCTGCACTTAAAGGAAGACATAAAAACAGTGGAATTAATCCATTGACAGAAAAAACAAACAAATCACTTCTTAATGAACAACAGATAATTAATCTGACACAATACAGGTAATCATTGTATTTATGTTTTACTGCAAACACTTTTGTATGTAATGGTAAAAGAAAAAATGATCCGCTTTTTCTCTAATGGTGTGCATCACTTCTTGATTTTTGTAAACTCGCTCAACTAGTGTGTCCTCCTGAGCACACACAACAAAATCACACCATTCTAAACCAGTCAAGAGGATCTGTCCCTGAACTTGCCAGCAGTACTTGTGTTGCCTCCGAAGTTTCAAAGCACCGCTTGACATTTTCAGATAGGGGCAGTCCACATAACTCTGAATGTTGGGGCATTTGACTTCTAAGAGTCCAAATGGTGGATTCTCAGAGGGATCGAAGATTACTCCATCAGGGGAACAACCCAGCCATGGAGCATCAGGGTGAATGACAAACCCACATGGTGAATAATTCACATTTTTCAGAATGCAGTACTCTTGAACTGCAACTGGCTCCATATGAATTCCTCCCCTCATGTCCTTGGTCTGGACAGTTCCCCTGTAGATTCTCTCTGCCAAATTATCTGCAGAAGTATGTCCTCGAACATGGTTTGCCTCATGGAAACGTGTAGATCAGGCATGTCAAACTCAGTTTGGCTGTGGGGCCGGATCCAGACCTTCTGTTCTTAGGTGAGCCGGATCAGTAACTACAAATCAACTCCAAATATTTTGCTTTATTTTTCAGTACTATGCTTTATCATTCAGCCTACATTTTTAGCCTACCCTACATATTATAATCATGGATGAAAAGGGATCTTTTCTAAGCACAACACATTAAAACAATGAAAAAAAAAAAGATTTTCATGTTTGACAGTGAATGTGTTAACAACTGGTTTATTTTAACAGTTGAGAGAATGCAGTTTTATACCTGAAGCAACTCACCACATTAACAAACTCAAGTGGGAGCTATGAAAAAAATATTTTCGCCTTAATAGTCATACTGCTTTGAAATAAATAAAAAAAGAAATACAAATAAAAGTTATAGCAGTGCATGGGTAATAAAATTAGACTACATCAGATCAAACTACTAGGCTGGGCCTACTGAAGCTGAGAACATACTGCACAATATTAATTATGTTTAATATGAAACCAGATGAATCTTATTTTTAATTATCTGTATTCATGAGTGCAAACAAATTTCGTGTCATCACACTTTTTTTCTCTCTCTCTCTCACTGCATTCCTGCAGTCTACTTGCTGCTGCTGGCTCCTGTAACTTGGCATCTTTTTGCCTTCACAAGTGCATCGATAATAGGTGTCAAATCCTGAGTAGCAGCACATTTAACAATGTCATTCAAGTGTTTATTTGTTAACCTTGAGCGCTGCTTTGTTTTATTATTGTTCATGTGGTGGAATTGATGGCACAGAAGTCGAGGTCTTACAATTATATTAAGCAGTATTTATTTGATAGCAAGAGAGTTACAAAGTATAAAAGTATAAAAGTATAAATGTAAAGTATGATGTGAAGCTTACGCTTCATGCAGTAACTCTGAACTGTCTCTCTCAGTCCAGAGTGTTTATAATCAAAGTGTGTGTGTAGAAAAAACTAAGGGTGCCTGCTTCCCAGGAGCAGTTATCAGCTTCCCTGGGATTCAACCTTGGGTGCTTAGAAACGGATAAGCTATATTATCACTAACTCTGCTACTGCACAGAAAACTTCAGTCTTACAGAAAACACATCTTCAATATGGTTAGTAATTACTAAGCAGTGCAAGGAGTACCTTTCACACAAACTGTGCTATAGTGTCTGCATGAATATGATTAACATGAATCACATATGAATATGATCAATATTTCTTTCACATTCATTACAGAGAACACCTGTTCACAAAGATAAGTAGTCCCAAACATGGATAGAACTTATGCAGCCATGGCTGTTAATTTGGGGTAACCTGGCACGAGATATTGATAAATCGTATTCAATTCCACGGACCCAAATTTATCCTTCATAGCAGAATCGCTTCATAGCGGAATTGCATCCTTTGACTGAAGCTTTAACTCGTGTCAGTGCTGCATGCTGTCATTTACTGCCCTCTAGTGACCAGAGAGAGCATTTGATTTGTATTCATTTTTTTAAATCACAACTTTTGATAGAAATGAGCTAGAGACTTGCTTCATTTTTTGACATACTCAGAAATTTATGCCGGGCCGGGTCCGGCCCGCGGGCCCTATGTTTCACATGCCTGCTGTACATGTTACTCTCATCTTTCTCAGACCATGCCATTCTTCATATGAACTCTGCTCCTGTGTTGCAGCTTCAATCCTCTGGCCCATGCTCAATCACACTTCCAGGGACTTAACATGCACTTCTTCCTCTTCTCACAAAACATACGCACATTCTCATCGTCCCAGCCTATAGTTTTCGATAGCAAGGGGTGCTTGAGTGGGGGCACCTGGGATGTTCACAATTTCTCTCACTGCTGCTGGCTTATGATGGAATCAAACCACACTCCCTGCCTCTACAGGCCCAAAAGCACATTCAACTAATGGGACTGCAGTTCACATGCCCATTGTTGTTACCAAAGGTGCAATTACAGGACTAAAACTTCTTATAGACCTCTGACACTCTTAGCATGGCAACATTGGGCATTTCTCCATCCAACGCTTTATAAAGTGAACTTCTGAAAAATATTAAAAGCAAAAACGTTTATAACCATTAAATCAAATTACTGCCACAATATAATCTAAACTTCATTACACATCACATGGATCAAAGGTAATATTTTTTTATTTTTTTATTTGCCTTTATTTAACCAGGTTAGTCCCTTGAGATACAAGATCTCTTTTACAAGAGAGACTTGGCCAAGAGAGACCGAGCAGCAGCACAAATTACAACATTCAAGATACATTCAAAATCTCACATAAAATGTATAAAAACACGCACACACAGATGATCTGGACCTGACTGATTTTATCAGAGTCTTAAATCTGTTCAAAGAAACAAGGTCTATGATTTTTATATCAGCCTGTAACCGGTTCCATGTGTATGGAGCAGCAAAACTAAAAGCAGTCTTTCCTAGCTCTGTTCGAGCTCTAGGAACAGCAAGTTGCAAAAACTCACTCGAACGAAGACTGAGCAGACTTTGCCTTCTATTCAGAAGACAACATAAATAATTAGGCAAATTCCCAATTAGTGCTTTGTAAATAAAAACATACCAATGTGCAAAACGTCGTGCCTGCAACGAAGTCCAATTCACTTTTGTATATAACAAACAATGATGAGTAAGAGGTCGACAGTTTGTTATAAATCGCAAAGCACTATGATACACACTGTCCAGCGGTGGCGTGCACACATAGACATCAGGTGGTGCTAAAGCACCACCAACTCTGCCCTTTATCATCAAAAGTGCCCTTTTGAAACTTCGGTTTTTTTTTTAATCATTTTAATGAGGTCGGTTTGAAATGATCTTTTGAAAACCTGAGCGATTAAAAACAATGCCCTGACATGAGCCACTACCTCGCACACACCCGACCTCTCTCTTCTTTAACACCAGATGCGCTGCAGCAGCAGTTCAGTTCAGCGAATGGAAGGAAGCGTCTTCAGCACAGCACACACGGTCACAGATAGACTTCTTCTCCCGTGCCCCACCAGCCAGGTCACATACACATCAAGTCAAATCGTACCGTTTGCCCTCTAAGCCCAACGTGAAATCATTTTGTTGTGCAGTAAAATGTCTCATACAGCACCACACACTCTTGGGCTTATGATAAAGGATGAGGGCCCTCTCTGTGGATGTCGGAAAGGCTCCAGGCATGAATGCATGTTAATGTGCACACTTTATCCGATTAAAGTGCACTCTTGGGCTTATGATAAAGGATGAGGGCCCTCTCTGTGGATGTCAGAAAGGCTCCAGGCCTGTAGGCCTGCAATGGCAGACACTTTATCCGACTAAAGGTCACGCTGCGGCTTAAGAGAGTAGGTTGAGGTGCCTCTCTCTGGTAGTGATGGGACATCTGAAGCGAGGCTTCGAGACGTGTACCGAGTAAAAAGGGGGCGTGTCCGATGAAGCCCTGCTTCGGAGCTTGTGTCATATTGAGCAAAATCACGTGATCAGCAACAAACGAGGCCTCGCATTACATCGGCCACGTCATTGCTTCATTTTGCGTATCGTTTTTCTAAATAAAAGCGCTATGAACGCTGTTTCTTATTGTGTTGTAGTAGGTGGTTAAATTTAAAATCTGGAACGTTCAAAATTCTTTTTGTTTGATCAGGATGTACATCAGATTCACACATCAAAAACAGACTAAAAACCATTGGAAGAGGCAAACCTTATTTGTAATGTTAAAAACTTTTTACATTTGGCAGACGCCCTTATCCAGAGCGACTTACATTTTATCTCATTTTTATATAAGTGAGCAATTGAGGATTAAGCAGCACTTCAGTCAAGGCCTCAGGTCTGGGGATTGAACCCATGACCCTCCGGTTACAAGACCAGTTCTCTAACCACTTCCCTTTCCTAACCACCAGGTCATGACTGCCAAACCAGATCTAGAACCCCCAAGAAGCAATTATTTTAAACACATTCTGTTTTTTTTTATCAGTTTCTAACTCAAAATATTCAGTCTGCCTCAACAATCACTTAATTCCCAATATAGTAAAGTACAACATATCTTCATTGTCAAATAAGTCCATGACATACAAGAAAACCCAACACAACCACTAATGGTCAAGGATTAGATTGGCTACAAATCATTTTAATAATTAAAACATGACAATTATGTATGATTTAATTTATTCTTCTGTTACTAAACATGAGTTTGATTGAAACTTTGTGACAATATTGCATTTACAAATTTTTGAAAGTATGATCCAACTGAATGACGAGGCTGTTACAGTTTCACCAACAGATGTCACTAGTGAGTGATCAATGAAGCATCGAGTAATGAACCTTTTTGCAAAGCAAAGGGTTGGAAAGCTCCATTGCTTCAAGAGGCTTCATTTGCCCATCACTACTCTCTGGATGATGAACAATGCGGAGTTGCCTCATCTACAGATGAACCAGGCATGTTAATGTGCACACTTTATCCGATTAAAGTGCACATTTGGGCTTATGATAAAGGATGAGGGCCCTATGTGTGGATGTTATGAGCATGGGGTAAACTTTAGGTCTTTTGAGGCAAGGATAAAATATACAATGTCAATGCGGAGTTGCCTCTACAATTTATATTTCAAAGCTGAGTTTGTCATCTGTCCACAGAATGTGATTTCGGATTCACTAGCTGTCTGGTAAAAAAAAATTACTTGGTTTCAGGTATTTGACTAAGAGATATCTTGCTGGGAACAAAAGGTGGAAGTGGGATTTGAACCCATGTAGCTCCTGCACTTCGCTTCTAATTGGGAGCATGTGGCTCAACACATTGAGCTACCAGAGAAGACATTAACATAGGGTAAACTTTAGGTCTTTTGAGGCAAGGATAAAATGTACAATGTCAATTCGCAGTTGCCTCTACAATTTATATTTCAAATCCGAGTTTGTCATCTGTCCACAGAATGTGATTTCGGATTTACTAGCTGTCTGGTAAAAAAAAAATTACTTGGTTTCAGGTATTTGACTAAGAGATATCTTGCTGGGAAAAAAAGGTGGAAGTGGGATTTGAACCCATGTAGCTCCTGCACTTTGCTTCTAATTGGGAGCATGTGGCTCAACACGTTGAGCTACCAGAGAAGACATGAAGACAGGGTAAACTTCAGGTCTTTTGAGGCAAGGATAAAATGTACAATGTCAATGCGCAGTTGCCTCTACAATTTATATTTCAAATCCGAGTTTGTCATCTGTCCACAGAATGTGATTTCGGATACACTAGCTGTCTGGTAAAAAAAAAAAAAAACTTGGTTTCAGGTATTTGACTAAGAGATATCTTGCTGGGAAAAAAAGGTGGAAGTGGGATTTGAACTCATGTAGCTCCTGCACTTCGCTTCTAATTGGGAGCATGTGGCTCAACACGTTGAGCTACCAGAGAAGACATGAAAGTTAGGTAAACTTTAGGTCTTTTGAGGCAAGGATAAAATGTACAATGTCAATACGGAGTTGCCTCTACAATTTATATTTCAAAGCCGAGTTTGTCATCTGTCCACAGAATGCGATTTCGGATACACTAGCTGTCTGGTAAAAAAAAAATTACTTGGTTTCAGGTATTTGACTAAGAGATATCTTGCTGGGAAAAAAAGGTGGAAGTGGGATTTGAACCCATGTAGCTCCTGCACTTCGCTTCTAATTGGGAGCATGTGGCTCAACACGTTGAGCTACCTGAGAAGATATGAACATAGGGTAAACTTTAGGTCTTTTGAGGCAAGGATAAAATGTACAATGTCAATGCGCAGTTGCCTCTACAATTTATATTTCAAATCCGAGTTTGTCATCTGTCCACAAAATGTGATTTCGGATTCACTAGCTGTCTGGTAAAAAAAAATTACTTGGTTTCAGATATTTGACTAAGAGATATCTTGCTGGGAAAAAAAGGTGGAAGTGGGATTTGAACCCATGTAGCTCCTGCACTTCGCTTCTAATTGGGAGCATGTGGCTCAACACGTTGAGCTACCAGAGAAGACATGAACATAGGGTAAACTTTAGGTCTTTTGAGGCAAGGATAAAATGTACAATGTCAATGCGCAGTTGCCTCTACAATTTATATTTCAAATCCGAGTTTGTCATCTGTCCACAGAATGTGATTTCGGATACACTAGCTGTCTGGTAAAAAAAAAAAAAAACTTGGTTTCAGGTATTTGACTAAGAGATATCTTGCTGGGAAAAAAAGGTGGAAGTGGGATTTGAACTCATGTAGCTCCTGCACTTCGCTTCTAATTGGGGGCATGTGGCTCAACACGTTGAGCTACCAGAGAAGACATGAAAGTTAGGTAAACTTTAGGTCTTTTGAGGCAAGGATAAAATGTACAATGTCAATACGGAGTTGCCTCTACAATTTATATTTCAAAGCCGAGTTTGTCATCTGTCCACAGAATGCGATTTCGGATACACTAGCTGTCTGGTAAAAAAAAAATTACTTGGTTTCAGGTATTTGACTAAGAGATATCTTGCTGGGAAAAAAAGGTGGAAGTGGGATTTGAACCCATGTAGCTCCTGCACTTTGCTTCTAATTGGGAGCATGTGGCTCAACACTTTGAGCTACCAGAGAAGACATGAAGACAGGGTAAACTTCAGGTCTTTTGAGGCAAGGATAAAATGTACAATGTCAATGCGCAGTTGCCTCTACAATTTATATTTCAAATCTGAGTTTGTCATCTGTCCACAGAATGTGATTTCGGATACACTAGCTGTCTGGTAAAAAAAAAAAAAACTTGGTTTCAGGTATTTGACTAAGAGATATCTTGCTGGGAAAAAAAGGTGGAAGTGGGATTTGAACTCATGTAGCTCCTGCAATTCGCTTCTAATTGGGAGCATGTGGCTCAACACGTTGAGCTCCCAGAGAAGACATGAAAGTTAGGTAAACTTTAGGTCTTTTGAGGCAAGGATAAAATGTACAATGTCAATACGGAGTTGCCTCTACAATTTATATTTCAAAGCCGAGTTTGTCATCTGTCCACAGAATGCGATTTCGGATACACTAGCTGTCTGGTAAAAAAAAAATTACTTGGTTTCAGGTATTTGACTAAGAGATATCTTGCTGGGAAAAAAAGGTGGAAGTGGGATTTGAACCCATGTAGCTCCTGCACTTTGCTTCTAATTGGGAGCATGTGGCTCAACACGTAGAGCTACCTGAGAAGATATGAACATAGGGTAAACTTTAGGTCTTTTGAGGCAAGGATAAAATGTACAATGTCAATGCGCAGTTGCCTCTACAATTTATATTTCAAATCCGAGTTTGTCATCTGTCCACAGAATGTGATTTCGGATACACTAGCTGTCTGGTAAAAAAAAAAAAACTTGGTTTCAGGTATTTGACTAAGCGATATCTTGCTGGGAAAAAAAGGTGGAAGTGGGATTTGAACCCATGTAGCTCCTGCACTTTGCTTCTAATTGGGAGCATGTGGCTCAACACGTTGAGCTACCAGAGAAGACATGAAGACAGGATAAACTTTAGGTCTTTTGAGGCAAGGATAAAATGTACAATGTCAATGCGCAGTTGCCTCTACAATTTATATTTCAAATCCGAGTTTGTCACCTGTCCACAAAATGTGATTTCGGATTCACTAGCTGTCTGGTAAAAAAAAAAATTACTTGGTTTCAGGTATTTAACAAAGAGATATCTTGCTGGGAAAAAAAGGCGGAAGTGGGATTTGAACCCATGTAGCTCCTGCACTTCGCTTCTAATTGGGAGCATGTGGCTCAACACGTTGAGCTACCAGAGAAGACATGAGTGTGAGGTAAACTTTAGGTCTTTTGAGGCAAGGATAAAATGTACAATGTCAATGCGCAGTTGCCTCTACAATTTATATTTCAAATCCGAGTTTGTCATCTGTCCACAAAATGTGATTTCGGATTCACTAGCTGTCTGGTAAAAAAATTACTTGGTTTCAGATATTTGACTAAGAGATATCTTGCTGGGAAAAAAGGTGGAAGTGGGATTTGAACCCATGTAGCTCCTGCACTTCGCTTCTAATTGGGAGCATGTGGCTCAACACGTTGAGCTACCAGAGAAGACATGAACATAGGGTAAACTTTAGGTCTTTTGAGGCAAGGATAAAATGTACAATGTCAATGCGCAGTTGCCTCTACAATTTATATTTCAAATCCGAGTTTGTCATCTGTCCACAGAATGTGATTTCGGATACACTAGCTGTCTGGTAAAAAAAAAAAAACTTGGTTTCAGGTATTTGACTAAGCGATATCTTGCTGGGAAAAAAAGGTGGAAGTGGGATTTGAACCCATGTAGCTCCTGCACTTTGCTTCTAATTGGGAGCATGTGGCTCAACACGTTGAGCTACCAGAGAAGACATGAAGACAGGATAAACTTTAGGTCTTTTGAGGCAAGGATAAAATGTACAATGTCAATGCGCAGTTGCCTCTACAATTTATATTTCAAATCCGAGTTTGTCACCTGTCCACAAAATGTGATTTCGGATTCACTAGCTGTCTGGTAAAAAAAAAAATTACTTGGTTTCAGGTATTTGACTAAGAGATATCTTGCTGGGAAAAAAAGGTGGAAGTGGGATTTGAACCCATGTAGCTCCTGTACATTGCTTCTAATTGGAAGCTTGTGGCTCAACACGTTGAGCTACCAGAGAAGACATGAAGACAGGGTAAACTTTAGGTCTTTTGAGGCAAGGATAAAATGTACAATGTCAATGCGCAGTTGCCTCTACAATTTATATTTCAAATCCGAGTTTGTCATCTGTCCACAGAATGTGATTTCGGATACACTAGCTGTCTGGTAAAAAAAAAAAAAAACTTGGTTTCAGGTATTTGACTAAGAGATATCTTGCTGGGAAAAAAAGGTGGAAGTGGGATTTGAACTCATGTAGCTCCTGCACTTCGCTTCTAATTGGGGGCATGTGGCTCAACACGTTGAGCTACCAGAGAAGACATGAAAGTTAGGTAAACTTTAGGTCTTTTGAGGCAAGGATAAAATGTACAATGTCAATACGGAGTTGCCTCTACAATTTATATTTCAAAGCCGAGTTTGTCATCTGTCCACAGAATGCGATTTCGGATACACTAGCTGTCTGGTAAAAAAAAAATTACTTGGTTTCAGGTATTTGACTAAGAGATATCTTGCTGGGAAAAAAAGGTGGAAGTGGGATTTGAACCCATGTAGCTCCTGCACTTTGCTTCTAATTGGGAGCATGTGGCTCAACACTTTGAGCTACCAGAGAAGACATGAAGACAGGGTAAACTTCAGGTCTTTTGAGGCAAGGATAAAATGTACAATGTCAATGCGCAGTTGCCTCTACAATTTATATTTCAAATCCGAGTTTGTCATCTGTCCACAGAATGTGATTTCGGATACACTAGCTGTCTGGTAAAAAAAAAAAAAACTTGGTTTCAGGTATTTGACTAAGAGATATCTTGCTGGGAAAAAAAGGTGGAAGTGGGATTTGAACTCATGTAGCTCCTGCAATTCGCTTCTAATTGGGAGCATGTGGCTCAACACGTTGAGCTCCCAGAGAAGACATGAAAGTTAGGTAAACTTTAGGTCTTTTGAGGCAAGGATAAAATGTACAATGTCAATACGGAGTTGCCTCTACAATTTATATTTCAAAGCCGAGTTTGTCATCTGTCCACAGAATGCGATTTCGGATACACTAGCTGTCTGGTAAAAAAAAAATTACTTGGTTTCAGGTATTTGACTAAGAGATATCTTGCTGGGAAAAAAAGGTGGAAGTGGGATTTGAACCCATGTAGCTCCTGCACTTTGCTTCTAATTGGGAGCATGTGGCTCAACACGTAGAGCTACCTGAGAAGATATGAACATAGGGTAAACTTTAGGTCTTTTGAGGCAAGGATAAAATGTACAATGTCAATGCGCAGTTGCCTCTACAATTTATATTTCAAATCCGAGTTTGTCATCTGTCCACAGAATGTGATTTCGGATACACTAGCTGTCTGGTAAAAAAAAAAAAACTTGGTTTCAGGTATTTGACTAAGCGATATCTTGCTGGGAAAAAAAGGTGGAAGTGGGATTTGAACCCATGTAGCTCCTGCACTTTGCTTCTAATTGGGAGCATGTGGCTCAACACGTTGAGCTACCAGAGAAGACATGAAGACAGGATAAACTTTAGGTCTTTTGAGGCAAGGATAAAATGTACAATGTCAATGCGCAGTTGCCTCTACAATTTATATTTCAAATCCGAGTTTGTCACCTGTCCACAAAATGTGATTTCGGATTCACTAGCTGTCTGGTAAAAAAAAAATTTACTTGGTTTCAGGTATTTAACAAAGAGATATCTTGCTGGGAAAAAAAGGCGGAAGTGGGATTTGAACCCATGTAGCTCCTGCACTTCGCTTCTAATTGGGAGCATGTGGCTCAACACGTTGAGCTACCAGAGAAGACATGAGTGTGAGGTAAACTTTAGGTCTTTTGAGGCAAAGATAAAATGTACAATGTCAATGCGCAGTTGCCTCTACAATTTATATTTCAAATCCGAGTTTGTCATCTGTCCACAAAATGTGATTTCGGATTCACTAGCTGTCTGGTAAAAAAATTACTTGGTTTCAGATATTTGACTAAGAGATATCTTGCTGGGAAAAAAAGGTGGAAGTGGGATTTGAACCCATGTAGCTCCTGCACTTCGCTTCTAATTGGGAGCATGTGGCTCAACACGTTGAGCTACCAGAGAAGACATGAACATAGGGTAAACTTTAGGTCTTTTGAGGCAAGGATAAAATGTACAATGTCAATGCGCAGTTGCCTCTACAATTTATATTTCAAATCCGAGTTTGTCATCTGTCCACAGAATGTGATTTCGGATACACTAGCTGTCTGGTAAAAAAAAAAAAACTTGGTTTCAGGTATTTGACTAAGCGATATCTTGCTGGGAAAAAAAGGTGGAAGTGGGATTTGAACCCATGTAGCTCCTGCACTTTGCTTCTAATTGGGAGCATGTGGCTCAACACGTTGAGCTACCAGAGAAGACATGAAGACAGGATAAACTTTAGGTCTTTTGAGGCAAGGATAAAATGTACAATGTCAATGCGCAGTTGCCTCTACAATTTATATTTCAAATCCGAGTTTGTCACCTGTCCACAAAATGTGATTTCGGATTCACTAGCTGTCTGGTAAAAAAAAAAATTACTTGGTTTCAGGTATTTGACTAAGAGATATCTTGCTGGGAAAAAAAGGTGGAAGTGGGATTTGAACCCATGTAGCTCCTGTACATTGCTTCTAATTGGAAGCTTGTGGCTCAACACGTTGAGCTACCAGAGAAGACATGAAGACAGGGTAAACTTTAGGTCTTTTGAGGCAAGGATAAAATGTACAATGTCAATGCGCAGTTGCCTCTACAATTTATATTTCAAATCCGAGTTTGTCACCTGTCCACAAAATGTGATTTCGGATTCACTAGCTGTCTGGTAAAAAAAAAAATTACTTGGTTTCAGGTATTTGACTAAGAGATATCTTGCTGGGAAAAAAAGGTGGAAGTGGGATTTGAACCCATGTAGCTCCTGTACATTGCTTCTAATTGGAAGCTTGTGGCTCAACACGTTGAGCTACCAGAGAAGACATGAAGACAGGGTAAACTTTAGGTCTTTTGAGGCAAGGATAAAATGTACAATGTCAATGCGCAGTTGCCTCTACAATTTATATTTCAAATCCGAGTTTGTCATCTGTCCACAGAATGTGATTTCGGATTCACTAGCTGTCTGGTAAAAAAAAAATTACTTGGTTTCAGGTATTTGACTAAGAGATATCTTGCTGGGAAAAAAAGGTAGAAGTGGGATTTGAACCCATGTAGCTCCTGCACTTCGCTTCTAATTGGGAGCATGTGGCTCAACACGTTGAGCTACCAGAGAAGACATGAACATAGGGTAAACTTTAGGTCTTTTGAGGCAAGGATAAAATGTACAATGTCAATGCGCAGTTGCCTCTACAATTTATATTTCAAATCCGAGTTTGTCATCTGTCCACAGAATGTGATTTCGGATTCACTAGCTGTCTGGTAAAAAAAAAAATTACTTGGTTTCAGGTATTTAACAAAGAGATATCTTGCTGGGAAAAAAAGGCGGAAGTGGGATTTGAACCCATGTAGCTCCTGCACTTCGCTTCTAATTGGGAGCATGTGGCTCAACACGTTGAGCTACCAGAGAAGACATGAGTGTGAGGTAAACTTTAGGTCTTTTGAGGCAAGGATAAAATGTACAATGTCAATGCGCAGTTGCCTCTACAATTTATATTTCAAATCCGAGTTTGTCATCTGTCCACAAAATGTGATTTCGGATTCACTAGCTGTCTGGTAAAAAAAATTACTTGGTTTCAGATATTTGACTAAGAGATATCTTGCTGGGAAAAAAAGGTGGAAGTGGGATTTGAACCCATGTAGCTCCTGCACTTCGCTTCTAATTGGGAGCATGTGGCTCAACACGTTGAGCTACCAGAGAAGACATGAACATAGGGTAAACTTTAGGTCTTTTGAGGCAAGGATAAAATGTACAATGTCAATGCGCAGTTGCCTCTACAATTTATATTTCAAATCCGAGTTTGTCATCTGTCCACAGAATGTGATTTCGGATACACTAGCTGTCTGGTAAAAAAAAAAAAACTTGGTTTCAGGTATTTGACTAAGCGATATCTTGCTGGGAAAAAAAGGTGGAAGTGGGATTTGAACCCATGTAGCTCCTGCACTTTGCTTCTAATTGGGAGCATGTGGCTCAACACGTTGAGCTACCAGAGAAGACATGAAGACAGGATAAACTTTAGGTCTTTTGAGGCAAGGATAAAATGTACAATGTCAATGCGCAGTTGCCTCTACAATTTATATTTCAAATCCGAGTTTGTCACCTGTCCACAAAATGTGATTTCGGATTCACTAGCTGTCTGGTAAAAAAAAAAATTACTTGGTTTCAGGTATTTGACTAAGAGATATCTTGCTGGGAAAAAAAGGTGGAAGTGGGATTTGAACCCATGTAGCTCCTGTACATTGCTTCTAATTGGAAGCTTGTGGCTCAACACGTTGAGCTACCAGAGAAGACATGAAGACAGGGTAAACTTTAGGTCTTTTGAGGCAAGGATAAAATGTACAATGTCAATGCGCAGTTGCCTCTACAATTTATATTTCAAATCCGAGTTTGTCATCTGTCCACAGAATGTGATTTCGGATACACTAGCTGTCTGGTAAAAAAAAAAAAAAAACTTGGTTTCAGGTATTTGACTAAGAGATATCTTGCTGGGAAAAAAAGGTGGAAGTGGGATTTGAACTCATGTAGCTCCTGCACTTCGCTTCTAATTGGGGGCATGTGGCTCAACACGTTGAGCTACCAGAGAAGACATGAAAGTTAGGTAAACTTTAGGTCTTTTGAGGCAAGGATAAAATGTACAATGTCAATACGGAGTTGCCTCTACAATTTATATTTCAAAGCCGAGTTTGTCATCTGTCCACAGAATGCGATTTCGGATACACTAGCTGTCTGGTAAAAAAAAAATTACTTGGTTTCAGGTATTTGACTAAGAGATATCTTGCTGGGAAAAAAAGGTGGAAGTGGGATTTGAACCCATGTAGCTCCTGCACTTTGCTTCTAATTGGGAGCATGTGGCTCAACACTTTGAGCTACCAGAGAAGACATGAAGACAGGGTAAACTTCAGGTCTTTTGAGGCAAGGATAAAATGTACAATGTCAATGCGCAGTTGCCTCTACAATTTATATTTCAAATCCGAGTTTGTCATCTGTCCACAGAATGTGATTTCGGATACACTAGCTGTCTGGTAAAAAAAAAAAAAACTTGGTTTCAGGTATTTGACTAAGAGATATCTTGCTGGGAAAAAAAGGTGGAAGTGGGATTTGAACTCATGTAGCTCCTGCAATTCGCTTCTAATTGGGAGCATGTGGCTCAACACGTTGAGCTCCCAGAGAAGACATGAAAGTTAGGTAAACTTTAGGTCTTTTGAGGCAAGGATAAAATGTACAATGTCAATACGGAGTTGCCTCTACAATTTATATTTCAAAGCCGAGTTTGTCATCTGTCCACAGAATGCGATTTCGGATACACTAGCTGTCTGGTAAAAAAAAAATTACTTGGTTTCAGGTATTTGACTAAGAGATATCTTGCTGGGAAAAAAAGGTGGAAGTGGGATTTGAACCCATGTAGCTCCTGCACTTTGCTTCTAATTGGGAGCATGTGGCTCAACACGTAGAGCTACCTGAGAAGATATGAACATAGGGTAAACTTTAGGTCTTTTGAGGCAAGGATAAAATGTACAATGTCAATGCGCAGTTGCCTCTACAATTTATATTTCAAATCCGAGTTTGTCATCTGTCCACAGAATGTGATTTCGGATACACTAGCTGTCTGGTAAAAAAAAAAAAACTTGGTTTCAGGTATTTGACTAAGCGATATCTTGCTGGGAAAAAAAGGTGGAAGTGGGATTTGAACCCATGTAGCTCCTGCACTTTGCTTCTAATTGGGAGCATGTGGCTCAACACGTTGAGCTACCAGAGAAGACATGAAGACAGGATAAACTTTAGGTCTTTTGAGGCAAGGATAAAATGTACAATGTCAATGCGCAGTTGCCTCTACAATTTATATTTCAAATCCGAGTTTGTCACCTGTCCACAAAATGTGATTTCGGATTCACTAGCTGTCTGGTAAAAAAAAAAATTACTTGGTTTCAGGTATTTAACAAAGAGATATCTTGCTGGGAAAAAAAGGCGGAAGTGGGATTTGAACCCATGTAGCTCCTGCACTTCGCTTCTAATTGGGAGCATGTGGCTCAACACGTTGAGCTACCAGAGAAGACATGAGTGTGAGGTAAACTTTAGGTCTTTTGAGGCAAAGATAAAATGTACAATGTCAATGCGCAGTTGCCTCTACAATTTATATTTCAAATCCGAGTTTGTCATCTGTCCACAAAATGTGATTTCGGATTCACTAGCTGTCTGGTAAAAAAATTACTTGGTTTCAGATATTTGACTAAGAGATATCTTGCTGGGAAAAAAAGGTGGAAGTGGGATTTGAACCCATGTAGCTCCTGCACTTCGCTTCTAATTGGGAGCATGTGGCTCAACACGTTGAGCTACCAGAGAAGACATGAACATAGGGTAAACTTTAGGTCTTTTGAGGCAAGGATAAAATGTACAATGTCAATGCGCAGTTGCCTCTACAATTTATATTTCAAATCCGAGTTTGTCATCTGTCCACAGAATGTGATTTCGGATACACTAGCTGTCTGGTAAAAAAAAAAAAACTTGGTTTCAGGTATTTGACTAAGCGATATCTTGCTGGGAAAAAAAGGTGGAAGTGGGATTTGAACCCATGTAGCTCCTGCACTTTGCTTCTAATTGGGAGCATGTGGCTCAACACGTTGAGCTACCAGAGAAGACATGAAGACAGGATAAACTTTAGGTCTTTTGAGGCAAGGATAAAATGTACAATGTCAATGCGCAGTTGCCTCTACAATTTATATTTCAAATCCGAGTTTGTCACCTGTCCACAAAATGTGATTTCGGATTCACTAGCTGTCTGGTAAAAAAAAAAATTACTTGGTTTCAGGTATTTGACTAAGAGATATCTTGCTGGGAAAAAAAGGTGGAAGTGGGATTTGAACCCATGTAGCTCCTGTACATTGCTTCTAATTGGAAGCTTGTGGCTCAACACGTTGAGCTACCAGAGAAGACATGAAGACAGGGTAAACTTTAGGTCTTTTGAGGCAAGGATAAAATGTACAATGTCAATGCGCAGTTGCCTCTACAATTTATATTTCAAATCCGAGTTTGTCACCTGTCCACAAAATGTGATTTCGGATTCACTAGCTGTCTGGTAAAAAAAAAAATTACTTGGTTTCAGGTATTTGACTAAGAGATATCTTGCTGGGAAAAAAAGGTGGAAGTGGGATTTGAACCCATGTAGCTCCTGTACATTGCTTCTAATTGGAAGCTTGTGGCTCAACACGTTGAGCTACCAGAGAAGACATGAAGACAGGGTAAACTTTAGGTCTTTTGAGGCAAGGATAAAATGTACAATGTCAATGCGCAGTTGCCTCTACAATTTATATTTCAAATCCGAGTTTGTCATCTGTCCACAGAATGTGATTTCGGATTCACTAGCTGTCTGGTAAAAAAAAAATTACTTGGTTTCAGGTATTTGACTAAGAGATATCTTGCTGGGAAAAAAAGGTGGAAGTGGGATTTGAACCCATGTAGCTCCTGCACTTCGCTTCTAATTGGGAGCATGTGGCTCAACACGTTGAGCTACCAGAGAAGACATGAACATAGGGTAAACTTTAGGTCTTTTGAGGCAAGGATAAAATGTACAATGTCAATGCGCAGTTGCCTCTACAATTTATATTTCAAATCCGAGTTTGTCATCTGTCCACAGAATGTGATTTCGGATTCACTAGCTGTCTGGTAAAAAAAAAAATTACTTGGTTTCAGGTATTTAACAAAGAGATATCTTGCTGGGAAAAAAAGGCGGAAGTGGGATTTGAACCCATGTAGCTCCTGCACTTCGCTTCTAATTGGGAGCATGTGGCTCAACACGTTGAGCTACCAGAGAAGACATGAGTGTGAGGTAAACTTTAGGTCTTTTGAGGCAAGGATAAAATGTACAATGTCAATGCGCAGTTGCCTCTACAATTTATATTTCAAATCCGAGTTTGTCATCTGTCCACAGAATGTGATTTCGGATTCACTAGCTGTCTGGTAAAAAAAATTACTTGGTTTCAGATATTTGACTAAGAGATATCTTGCTGGGAAAAAAAGGTGGAAGTGGGATTTGAACCCATGTAGCTCCTGCACTTCGCTTCTAATTGGGAGCATGTGGCTCAACACGTTGAGCTACCAGAGAAGACATGAGTGTGAGGTAAACTTTAGGTCTTTTGAGGCAAGGATAAAATGTACAATGTCAATGCGCAGTTGCCTCTACAATTTATATTTCAAATCCGAGTTTGTCATCTGTCCACAAAATGTGATTTCGGATTCACTAGCTGTCTGGTAAAAAAAATTACTTGGTTTCAGATATTTGACTAAGAGATATCTTGCTGGGAAAAAAAGGTGGAAGTGGGATTTGAACCCATGTAGCTCCTGCACTTCGCTTCTAATTGGGAGCATGTGGCTCAACACGTTGAGCTACCAGAGAAGACATGAACATAGGGTAAACTTTAGGTCTTTTGAGGCAAGGATAAAATGTACAATGTCAATGCGCAGTTGCCTCTACAATTTATATTTCAAATCCGAGTTTGTCATCTGTCCACAGAATGTGATTTCGGATACACTAGCTGTCTGGTAAAAAAAAAAAAACTTGGTTTCAGGTATTTGACTAAGCGATATCTTGCTGGGAAAAAAAGGTGGAAGTGGGATTTGAACCCATGTAGCTCCTGCACTTTGCTTCTAATTGGGAGCATGTGGCTCAACACGTTGAGCTACCAGAGAAGACATGAAGACAGGATAAACTTTAGGTCTTTTGAGGCAAGGATAAAATGTACAATGTCAATGCGCAGTTGCCTCTACAATTTATATTTCAAATCCGAGTTTGTCACCTGTCCACAAAATGTGATTTCGGATTCACTAGCTGTCTGGTAAAAAAAAAAATTACTTGGTTTCAGGTATTTGACTAAGAGATATCTTGCTGGGAAAAAAAGGTGGAAGTGGGATTTGAACCCATGTAGCTCCTGTACATTGCTTCTAATTGGAAGCTTGTGGCTCAACACGTTGAGCTACCAGAGAAGACATGAAGACAGGGTAAACTTTAGGTCTTTTGAGGCAAGGATAAAATGTACAATGTCAATGCGCAGTTGCCTCTACAATTTATATTTCAAATCCGAGTTTGTCATCTGTCCACAGAATGTGATTTCGGATACACTAGCTGTCTGGTAAAAAAAAAAAAAAACTTGGTTTCAGGTATTTGACTAAGAGATATCTTGCTGGGAAAAAAAGGTGGAAGTGGGATTTGAACTCATGTAGCTCCTGCACTTCGCTTCTAATTGGGGGCATGTGGCTCAACACGTTGAGCTACCAGAGAAGACATGAAAGTTAGGTAAACTTTAGGTCTTTTGAGGCAAGGATAAAATGTACAATGTCAATACGGAGTTGCCTCTACAATTTATATTTCAAAGCCGAGTTTGTCATCTGTCCACAGAATGCGATTTCGGATACACTAGCTGTCTGGTAAAAAAAAAATTACTTGGTTTCAGGTATTTGACTAAGAGATATCTTGCTGGGAAAAAAAGGTGGAAGTGGGATTTGAACCCATGTAGCTCCTGCACTTTGCTTCTAATTGGGAGCATGTGGCTCAACACTTTGAGCTACCAGAGAAGACATGAAGACAGGGTAAACTTCAGGTCTTTTGAGGCAAGGATAAAATGTACAATGTCAATGCGCAGTTGCCTCTACAATTTATATTTCAAATCCGAGTTTGTCATCTGTCCACAGAATGTGATTTCGGATACACTAGCTGTCTGGTAAAAAAAAAAAAAACTTGGTTTCAGGTATTTGACTAAGAGATATCTTGCTGGGAAAAAAAGGTGGAAGTGGGATTTGAACTCATGTAGCTCCTGCAATTCGCTTCTAATTGGGAGCATGTGGCTCAACACGTTGAGCTCCCAGAGAAGACATGAAAGTTAGGTAAACTTTAGGTCTTTTGAGGCAAGGATAAAATGTACAATGTCAATACGGAGTTGCCTCTACAATTTATATTTCAAAGCCGAGTTTGTCATCTGTCCACAGAATGCGATTTCGGATACACTAGCTGTCTGGTAAAAAAAAAATTACTTGGTTTCAGGTATTTGACTAAGAGATATCTTGCTGGGAAAAAAAGGTGGAAGTGGGATTTGAACCCATGTAGCTCCTGCACTTTGCTTCTAATTGGGAGCATGTGGCTCAACACGTAGAGCTACCTGAGAAGATATGAACATAGGGTAAACTTTAGGTCTTTTGAGGCAAGGATAAAATGTACAATGTCAATGCGCAGTTGCCTCTACAATTTATATTTCAAATCCGAGTTTGTCATCTGTCCACAGAATGTGATTTCGGATACACTAGCTGTCTGGTAAAAAAAAAAAAACTTGGTTTCAGGTATTTGACTAAGCGATATCTTGCTGGGAAAAAAAGGTGGAAGTGGGATTTGAACCCATGTAGCTCCTGCACTTTGCTTCTAATTGGGAGCATGTGGCTCAACACGTTGAGCTACCAGAGAAGACATGAAGACAGGATAAACTTTAGGTCTTTTGAGGCAAGGATAAAATGTACAATGTCAATGCGCAGTTGCCTCTACAATTTATATTTCAAATCCGAGTTTGTCACCTGTCCACAAAATGTGATTTCGGATTCACTAGCTGTCTGGTAAAAAAAAAAATTACTTGGTTTCAGGTATTTAACAAAGAGATATCTTGCTGGGAAAAAAAGGCGGAAGTGGGATTTGAACCCATGTAGCTCCTGCACTTCGCTTCTAATTGGGAGCATGTGGCTCAACACGTTGAGCTACCAGAGAAGACATGAGTGTGAGGTAAACTTTAGGTCTTTTGAGGCAAAGATAAAATGTACAATGTCAATGCGCAGTTGCCTCTACAATTTATATTTCAAATCCGAGTTTGTCATCTGTCCACAAAATGTGATTTCGGATTCACTAGCTGTCTGGTAAAAAAATTACTTGGTTTCAGATATTTGACTAAGAGATATCTTGCTGGGAAAAAAAGGTGGAAGTGGGATTTGAACCCATGTAGCTCCTGCACTTCGCTTCTAATTGGGAGCATGTGGCTCAACACGTTGAGCTACCAGAGAAGACATGAACATAGGGTAAACTTTAGGTCTTTTGAGGCAAGGATAAAATGTACAATGTCAATGCGCAGTTGCCTCTACAATTTATATTTCAAATCCGAGTTTGTCATCTGTCCACAGAATGTGATTTCGGATACACTAGCTGTCTGGTAAAAAAAAAAAAACTTGGTTTCAGGTATTTGACTAAGCGATATCTTGCTGGGAAAAAAAGGTGGAAGTGGGATTTGAACCCATGTAGCTCCTGCACTTTGCTTCTAATTGGGAGCATGTGGCTCAACACGTTGAGCTACCAGAGAAGACATGAAGACAGGATAAACTTTAGGTCTTTTGAGGCAAGGATAAAATGTACAATGTCAATGCGCAGTTGCCTCTACAATTTATATTTCAAATCCGAGTTTGTCACCTGTCCACAAAATGTGATTTCGGATTCACTAGCTGTCTGGTAAAAAAAAAAATTACTTGGTTTCAGGTATTTGACTAAGAGATATCTTGCTGGGAAAAAAAGGTGGAAGTGGGATTTGAACCCATGTAGCTCCTGTACATTGCTTCTAATTGGAAGCTTGTGGCTCAACACGTTGAGCTACCAGAGAAGACATGAAGACAGGGTAAACTTTAGGTCTTTTGAGGCAAGGATAAAATGTACAATGTCAATGCGCAGTTGCCTCTACAATTTATATTTCAAATCCGAGTTTGTCACCTGTCCACAAAATGTGATTTCGGATTCACTAGCTGTCTGGTAAAAAAAAAAATTACTTGGTTTCAGGTATTTGACTAAGAGATATCTTGCTGGGAAAAAAAGGTGGAAGTGGGATTTGAACCCATGTAGCTCCTGTACATTGCTTCTAATTGGAAGCTTGTGGCTCAACACGTTGAGCTACCAGAGAAGACATGAAGACAGGGTAAACTTTAGGTCTTTTGAGGCAAGGATAAAATGTACAATGTCAATGCGCAGTTGCCTCTACAATTTATATTTCAAATCCGAGTTTGTCATCTGTCCACAGAATGTGATTTCGGATTCACTAGCTGTCTGGTAAAAAAAAAATTACTTGGTTTCAGGTATTTGACTAAGAGATATCTTGCTGGGAAAAAAAGGTGGAAGTGGGATTTGAACCCATGTAGCTCCTGCACTTCGCTTCTAATTGGGAGCATGTGGCTCAACACGTTGAGCTACCAGAGAAGACATGAACATAGGGTAAACTTTAGGTCTTTTGAGGCAAGGATAAAATGTACAATGTCAATGCGCAGTTGCCTCTACAATTTATATTTCAAATCCGAGTTTGTCATCTGTCCACAGAATGTGATTTCGGATTCACTAGCTGTCTGGTAAAAAAAAAAATTACTTGGTTTCAGGTATTTAACAAAGAGATATCTTGCTGGGAAAAAAAGGCGGAAGTGGGATTTGAACCCATGTAGCTCCTGCACTTCGCTTCTAATTGGGAGCATGTGGCTCAACACGTTGAGCTACCAGAGAAGACATGAGTGTGAGGTAAACTTTAGGTCTTTTGAGGCAAGGATAAAATGTACAATGTCAATGCGCAGTTGCCTCTACAATTTATATTTCAAATCCGAGTTTGTCATCTGTCCACAAAATGTGATTTCGGATTCACTAGCTGTCTGGTAAAAAAAATTACTTGGTTTCAGATATTTGACTAAGAGATATCTTGCTGGGAAAAAAAGGTGGAAGTGGGATTTGAACCCATGTAGCTCCTGCACTTCGCTTCTAATTGGGAGCATGTGGCTCAACACGTTGAGCTACCAGAGAAGACATGAACATAGGGTAAACTTTAGGTCTTTTGAGGCAAGGATAAAATGTACAATGTCAATGCGCAGTTGCCTCTACAATTTATATTTCAAATCCGAGTTTGTCATCTGTCCACAGAATGTGATTTCGGATACACTAGCTGTCTGGTAAAAAAAAAAAAACTTGGTTTCAGGTATTTGACTAAGCGATATCTTGCTGGGAAAAAAAGGTGGAAGTGGGATTTGAACCCATGTAGCTCCTGCACTTTGCTTCTAATTGGGAGCATGTGGCTCAACACGTTGAGCTACCAGAGAAGACATGAAGACAGGATAAACTTTAGGTCTTTTGAGGCAAGGATAAAATGTACAATGTCAATGCGCAGTTGCCTCTACAATTTATATTTCAAATCCGAGTTTGTCACCTGTCCACAAAATGTGATTTCGGATTCACTAGCTGTCTGGTAAAAAAAAAAATTACTTGGTTTCAGGTATTTGACTAAGAGATATCTTGCTGGGAAAAAAAGGTGGAAGTGGGATTTGAACCCATGTAGCTCCTGTACATTGCTTCTAATTGGAAGCTTGTGGCTCAACACGTTGAGCTACCAGAGAAGACATGAAGACAGGGTAAACTTTAGGTCTTTTGAGGCAAGGATAAAATGTACAATGTCAATGCGCAGTTGCCTCTACAATTTATATTTCAAATCCGAGTTTGTCATCTGTCCACAGAATGTGATTTCGGATACACTAGCTGTCTGGTAAAAAAAAAAAAAAACTTGGTTTCAGGTATTTGACTAAGAGATATCTTGCTGGGAAAAAAAGGTGGAAGTGGGATTTGAACTCATGTAGCTCCTGCAATTCGCTTCTAATTGGGAGCATGTGGCTCAACACGTTGAGCTACCAGAGAAGACATGAAAGTTAGGTAAACTTTAGGTCTTTTGAGGCAAGGATAAAATGTACAATGTCAATACGGAGTTGCCTCTACAATTTATATTTCAAAGCCGAGTTTGTCATCTGTCCACAGAATGCGATTTCGGATACACTAGCTGTCTGGTAAAAAAAAAATTACTTGGTTTCAGGTATTTGACTAAGAGATATCTTGCTGGGAAAAAAAGGTGGAAGTGGGATTTGAACCCATGTAGCTCCTGCACTTTGCTTCTAATTGGGAGCATGTGGCTCAACACGTAGAGCTACCTGAGAAGATATGAACATAGGGTAAACTTTAGGTCTTTTGAGGCAAGGATAAAATGTACAATGTCAATGCGCAGTTGCCTCTACAATTTATATTTCAAATCCGAGTTTGTCATCTGTCCACAGAATGTGATTTCGGATACACTAGCTGTCTGGTAAAAAAAAAAAAACTTGGTTTCAGGTATTTGACTAAGCGATATCTTGCTGGGAAAAAAAGGTGGAAGTGGGATTTGAACCCATGTAGCTCCTGCACTTTGCTTCTAATTGGGAGCATGTGGCTCAACACGTTGAGCTACCAGAGAAGACATGAAGACAGGATAAACTTTAGGTCTTTTGAGGCAAGGATAAAATGTACAATGTCAATGCGCAGTTGCCTCTACAATTTATATTTCAAATCCGAGTTTGTCACCTGTCCACAAAATGTGATTTCGGATTCACTAGCTGTCTGGTAAAAAAAAAAATTACTTGGTTTCAGGTATTTGACTAAGAGATATCTTGCTGGGAAAAAAAGGTGGAAGTGGGATTTGAACCCATGTAGCTCCTGTACATTGCTTCTAATTGGAAGCTTGTGGCTCAACACGTTGAGCTACCAGAGAAGACATGAAGACAGGGTAAACTTTAGGTCTTTTGAGGCAAGGATAAAATGTACAATGTCAATGCGCAGTTGCCTCTACAATTTATATTTCAAATCCGAGTTTGTCATCTGTCCACAGAATGTGATTTCGGATTCACTAGCTGTCTGGTAAAAAAAAAATTACTTGGTTTCAGGTATTTGACTAAGAGATATCTTGCTGGGAAAAAAAGGTGGAAGTGGGATTTGAACCCATGTAGCTCCTGCACTTCGCTTCTAATTGGGAGCATGTGGCTCAACACGTTGAGCTACCAGAGAAGACATGAACATAGGGTAAACTTTAGGTCTTTTGAGGCAAGGATAAAATGTACAATGTCAATGCGCAGTTGCCTCTACAATTTATATTTCAAATCCGAGTTTGTCATCTGTCCACAGAATGTGATTTCGGATTCACTAGCTGTCTGGTAAAAAAAAAAATTACTTGGTTTCAGGTATTTAACAAAGAGATATCTTGCTGGGAAAAAAAGGCGGAAGTGGGATTTGAACCCATGTAGCTCCTGCACTTCGCTTCTAATTGGGAGCATGTGGCTCAACACGTTGAGCTACCAGAGAAGACATGAGTGTGAGGTAAACTTTAGGTCTTTTGAGGCAAGGATAAAATGTACAATGTCAATGCGCAGTTGCCTCTACAATTTATATTTCAAATCCGAGTTTGTCATCTGTCCACAAAATGTGATTTCGGATTCACTAGCTGTCTGGTAAAAAAAATTACTTGGTTTCAGATATTTGACTAAGAGATATCTTGCTGGGAAAAAAAGGTGGAAGTGGGATTTGAACCCATGTAGCTCCTGCACTTCGCTTCTAATTGGGAGCATGTGGCTCAACACGTTGAGCTACCAGAGAAGACATGAACATAGGGTAAACTTTAGGTCTTTTGAGGCAAGGATAAAATGTACAATGTCAATGCGCAGTTGCCTCTACAATTTATATTTCAAATCCGAGTTTGTCATCTGTCCACAGAATGTGATTTCGGATACACTAGCTGTCTGGTAAAAAAAAAAAACTTGGTTTCAGGTATTTGACTAAGCGATATCTTGCTGGGAAAAAAAGGTGGAAGTGGGATTTGAACCCATGTAGCTCCTGCACTTTGCTTCTAATTGGGAGCATGTGGCTCAACACGTTGAGCTACCAGAGAAGACATGAAGACAGGATAAACTTTAGGTCTTTTGAGGCAAGGATAAAATGTACAATGTCAATGCGCAGTTGCCTCTACAATTTATATTTCAAATCCGAGTTTGTCACCTGTCCACAAAATGTGATTTCGGATTCACTAGCTGTCTGGTAAAAAAAAAAATTACTTGGTTTCAGGTATTTGACTAAGAGATATCTTGCTGGGAAAAAAAGGTGGAAGTGGGATTTGAACTCATGTAGCTCCTGCACTTCGCTTCTAATTGGGGGCATGTGGCTCAACACGTTGAGCTCCCAGAGAAGACATGAAAGTTAGGTAAACTTTAGGTCTTTTGAGGCAAGGATAAAATGTACAATGTCAATACGGAGTTGCCTCTACAATTTATATTTCAAAGCCGAGTTTGTCATCTGTCCACAGAATGCGATTTCGGATACACTAGCTGTCTGGTAAAAAAAAAATTACTTGGTTTCAGGTATTTGACTAAGAGATATCTTGCTGGGAAAAAAAGGTGGAAGTGGGATTTGAACCCATGTAGCTCCTGCACTTTGCTTCTAATTGGGAGCATGTGGCTCAACACGTAGAGCTACCTGAGAAGATATGAACATAGGGTAAACTTTAGGTCTTTTGAGGCAAGGATAAAATGTACAATGTCAATGCGCAGTTGCCTCTACAATTTATATTTCAAATCCGAGTTTGTCATCTGTCCACAGAATGTGATTTCGGATACACTAGCTGTCTGGTAAAAAAAAAAAAACTTGGTTTCAGGTATTTGACTAAGCGATATCTTGCTGGGAAAAAAAGGTGGAAGTGGGATTTGAACCCATGTAGCTCCTGCACTTTGCTTCTAATTGGGAGCATGTGGCTCAACACGTTGAGCTACCAGAGAAGACATGAAGACAGGATAAACTTTAGGTCTTTTGAGGCAAGGATAAAATGTACAATGTCAATGCGCAGTTGCCTCTACAATTTATATTTCAAATCCGAGTTTGTCACCTGTCCACAAAATGTGATTTCGGATTCACTAGCTGTCTGGTAAAAAAAAAAATTACTTGGTTTCAGGTATTTGACTAAGAGATATCTTGCTGGGAAAAAAAGGTGGAAGTGGGATTTGAACCCATGTAGCTCCTGTACATTGCTTCTAATTGGAAGCTTGTGGCTCAACACGTTGAGCTACCAGAGAAGACATGAAGACAGGGTAAACTTTAGGTCTTTTGAGGCAAGGATAAAATGTACAATGTCAATGCGCAGTTGCCTCTACAATTTATATTTCAAATCCGAGTTTGTCATCTGTCCACAGAATGTGATTTCGGATTCACTAGCTGTCTGGTAAAAAAAAAATTACTTGGTTTCAGGTATTTGACTAAGAGATATCTTGCTGGGAAAAAAAGGTGGAAGTGGGATTTGAACCCATGTAGCTCCTGCACTTCGCTTCTAATTGGGAGCATGTGGCTCAACACATTGAGCTACCAGAGAAGACATGAACATAGGGTAAACTTTAGGTCTTTTGAGGCAAGGATAAAATGTACAATGTCAATGCGCAGTTGCCTCTACAATTTATATTTCAAATCCGAGTTTGTCATCTGTCCACAGAATGTGATTTCGGATTCACTAGCTGTCTGGTAAAAAAAAAAATTACTTGGTTTCAGGTATTTAACAAAGAGATATCTTGCTGGGAAAAAAAGGCGGAAGTGGGATTTGAACCCATGTAGCTCCTGCACTTCGCTTCTAATTGGGAGCATGTGGCTCAACACGTTGAGCTACCAGAGAAGACATGAGTGTGAGGTAAACTTTAGGTCTTTTGAGGCAAGGATAAAATGTACAATGTCAATGCGCAGTTGCCTCTACAATTTATATTTCAAATCCGAGTTTGTCATCTGTCCACAAAATGTGATTTCGGATTCACTAGCTGTCTGGTAAAAAAAATTACTTGGTTTCAGATATTTGACTAAGAGATATCTTGCTGGGAAAAAAAGGTGGAAGTGGGATTTGAACTCATGTAGCTCCTGCACTTCGCTTCTAATTGGGAGCATGTGGCTCAACACGTTGAGCTACCAGAGAAGACATGAACATAGGGTAAACTTTAGGTCTTTTGAGGCAAGGATAAAATGTACAATGTCAATGCGCAGTTGCCTCTACAATTTATATTTCAAATCCGAGTTTGTCATCTGTCCACAGAATGTGATTTCGGATACACTAGCTGTCTGGTAAAAAAAAAAAAACTTGGTTTCAGGTATTTGACTAAGCGATATCTTGCTGGGAAAAAAAGGTGGAAGTGGGATTTGAACCCATGTAGCTCCTGCACTTTGCTTCTAATTGGGAGCATGTGGCTCAACACGTTGAGCTACCAGAGAAGACATGAAGACAGGATAAACTTTAGGTCTTTTGAGGCAAGGATAAAATGTACAATGTCAATGCGCAGTTGCCTCTACAATTTATATTTCAAATCCGAGTTTGTCACCTGTCCACAAAATGTGATTTCGGATTCACTAGCTGTCTGGTAAAAAAAAAAATTACTTGGTTTCAGGTATTTGACTAAGAGATATCTTGCTGGGAAAAAAAGGTGGAAGTGGGATTTGAACCCATGTAGCTCCTGTACATTGCTTCTAATTGGAAGCTTGTGGCTCAACACGTTGAGCTACCAGAGAAGACATGAAGACAGGGTAAACTTTAGGTCTTTTGAGGCAAGGATAAAATGTACAATGTCAATGCGCAGTTGCCTCTACAATTTATATTTCAAATCCGAGTTTGTCATCTGTCCACAGAATGTGATTTCGGATATACTAGCTGTCTGGTAAAAAAAAAAAAAAACTTGGTTTCAGGTATTTGACTAAGAGATATCTTGCTGGGAAAAAAAGGTGGAAGTGGGATTTGAACTCATGTAGCTCCTGCAATTCGCTTCTAATTGGGAGCATGTGGCTCAACACGTTGAGCTACCAGAGAAGACATGAAAGTTAGGTAAACTTTAGGTCTTTTGAGGCAAGGATAAAATGTACAATGTCAATACGGAGTTGCCTCTACAATTTATATTTCAAAGCCGAGTTTGTCATCTGTCCACAGAATGCGATTTCGGATACACTAGCTGTCTGGTAAAAAAAAAATTACTTGGTTTCAGGTATTTGACTAAGAGATATCTTGCTGGGAAAAAAAGGTGGAAGTGGGATTTGAACCCATGTAGCTCCTGCACTTTGCTTCTAATTGGGAGCATGTGGCTCAACACGTAGAGCTACCTGAGAAGATATGAACATAGGGTAAACTTTAGGTCTTTTGAGGCAAGGATAAAATGTACAATGTCAATGCGCAGTTGCCTCTACAATTTATATTTCAAATCCGAGTTTGTCATCTGTCCACAGAATGTGATTTCGGATACACTAGCTGTCTGGTAAAAAAAAAAAAACTTGGTTTCAGGTATTTGACTAAGCGATATCTTGCTGGGAAAAAAAGGTGGAAGTGGGATTTGAACCCATGTAGCTCCTGCACTTTGCTTCTAATTGGGAGCATGTGGCTCAACACGTTGAGCTACCAGAGAAGACATGAAGACAGGATAAACTTTAGGTCTTTTGAGGCAAGGATAAAATGTACAATGTCAATGCGCAGTTGCCTCTACAATTTATATTTCAAATCCGAGTTTGTCACCTGTCCACAAAATGTGATTTCGGATTCACTAGCTGTCTGGTAAAAAAAAAAATTACTTGGTTTCAGGTATTTGACTAAGAGATATCTTGCTGGGAAAAAAAGGTGGAAGTGGGATTTGAACCCATGTAGCTCCTGTACATTGCTTCTAATTGGAAGCTTGTGGCTCAACACGTTGAGCTACCAGAGAAGACATGAAGACAGGGTAAACTTTAGGTCTTTTGAGGCAAGGATAAAATGTACAATGTCAATGCGCAGTTGCCTCTACAATTTATATTTCAAATCCGAGTTTGTCATCTGTCCACAGAATGTGATTTCGGATTCACTAGCTGTCTGGTAAAAAAAAAATTACTTGGTTTCAGGTATTTGACTAAGAGATATCTTGCTGGGAAAAAAAGGTGGAAGTGGGATTTGAACCCATGTAGCTCCTGCACTTCGCTTCTAATTGGGAGCATGTGGCTCAACACGTTGAGCTACCAGAGAAGACATGAACATAGGGTAAACTTTAGGTCTTTTGAGGCAAGGATAAAATGTACAATGTCAATGCGCAGTTGCCTCTACAATTTATATTTCAAATCCGAGTTTGTCATCTGTCCACAGAATGTGATTTCGGATTCACTAGCTGTCTGGTAAAAAAAAAAATTACTTGGTTTCAGGTATTTAACAAAGAGATATCTTGCTGGGAAAAAAAGGCGGAAGTGGGATTTGAACCCATGTAGCTCCTGCACTTCGCTTCTAATTGGGAGCATGTGGCTCAACACGTTGAGCTACCAGAGAAGACATGAGTGTGAGGTAAACTTTAGGTCTTTTGAGGCAAGGATAAAATGTACAATGTCAATGCGCAGTTGCCTCTACAATTTATATTTCAAATCCGAGTTTGTCATCTGTCCACAAAATGTGATTTCGGATTCACTAGCTGTCTGGTAAAAAAAATTACTTGGTTTCAGATATTTGACTAAGAGATATCTTGCTGGGAAAAAAAGGTGGAAGTGGGATTTGAACCCATGTAGCTCCTGCACTTCGCTTCTAATTGGGAGCATGTGGCTCAACACGTTGAGCTACCAGAGAAGACATGAACATAGGGTAAACTTTAGGTCTTTTGAGGCAAGGATAAAATGTACAATGTCAATGCGCAGTTGCCTCTACAATTTATATTTCAAATCCGAGTTTGTCATCTGTCCACAGAATGTGATTTCGGATACACTAGCTGTCTGGTAAAAAAAAAAAAAACTTGGTTTCAGGTATTTGACTAAGCGATATCTTGCTGGGAAAAAAAGGTGGAAGTGGGATTTGAACCCATGTAGCTCCTGCACTTTGCTTCTAATTGGGAGCATGTGGCTCAACACGTTGAGCTACCAGAGAAGACATGAAGACAGGATAAACTTTAGGTCTTTTGAGGCAAGGATAAAATGTACAATGTCAATGCGCAGTTGCCTCTACAATTTATATTTCAAATCCGAGTTTGTCACCTGTCCACAAAATGTGATTTCGGATTCACTAGCTGTCTGGTAAAAAAAAAAATTACTTGGTTTCAGGTATTTGACTAAGAGATATCTTGCTGGGAAAAAAAGGTGGAAGTGGGATTTGAACTCATGTAGCTCCTGCACTTCGCTTCTAATTGGGGGCATGTGGCTCAACACGTTGAGCTACCAGAGAAGACATGAAAGTAAGGTAAACTTTAGGTCTTTTGAGGCAAGGATAAAATGTACAATGTCAATACGGAGTTGCCTCTACAATTTATATTTCAAAGCCGAGTTTGTCATCTGTCCACAGAATGCGATTTCGGATACACTAGCTGTCTGGTAAAAAAAAAATTACTTGGTTTCAGGTATTTGACTAAGAGATATCTTGCTGGGAAAAAAAGGTGGAAGTGGGATTTGAACCCATGTAGCTCCTGCACTTTGCTTCTAATTGGGAGCATGTGGCTCAACACTTTGAGCTACCAGAGAAGACATGAAGACAGGGTAAACTTCAGGTCTTTTGAGGCAAGGATAAAATGTACAATGTCAATGCGCAGTTGCCTCTACAATTTATATTTCAAATCCGAGTTTGTCATCTGTCCACAGAATGTGATTTCGGATTCACTAGCTGTCTGGTAAAAAAAAAAATTACTTGGTTTCAGGTATTTAACAAAGAGATATCTTGCTGGGAAAAAAAGGCAGAAGTGGGATTTGAACCCATGTAGCTCCTGCACTTCGCTTCTAATTGGGAGCATGTGGCTCAACACGTTGAGCTACCAGAGAAGACATGAGTGTGAGGTAAACTTTAGGTCTTTTGAGGCAAGGATAAAATGTACAATGTCAATGCGCAGTTGCCTCTACAATTTATATTTCAAATCCGAGTTTGTCATCTGTCCACAAAATGTGATTTCGGATTCACTAGCTGTCTGGTAAAAAAAATTACTTGGTTTCAGATATTTGACTAAGAGATATCTTGCTGGGAAAAAAAGGTGGAAGTGGGATTTGAACCCATGTAGCTCCTGCACTTCGCTTCTAATTGGGAGCATGTGGCTCAACACGTTGAGCTACCAGAGAAGACATGAACATAGGGTAAACTTTAGGTCTTTTGAGGCAAGGATAAAATGTACAATGTCAATGCGCAGTTGCCTCTACAATTTATATTTCAAAGCCGAGTTTGTCATCTGTCCACAGAATGCGATTTCGGATACACTAGCTGTCTGGTAAAAAAAAAATTACTTGGTTTCAGGTATTTGACTAAGAGATATCTTGCTGGGAAAAAAAGGTGGAAGTGGGATTTGAACCCATGTAGCTCCTGCACTTTGCTTCTAATTGGGAGCATGTGGCTCAACACGTAGAGCTACCTGAGAAGATATGAACATAGGGTAAACTTTAGGTCTTTTGAGGCAAGGATAAAATGTACAATGTCAATGCGCAGTTGCCTCTACAATTTATATTTCAAATCCGAGTTTGTCATCTGTCCACAGAATGTGATTTCGGATACACTAGCTGTCTGGTAAAAAAAAAAAAACTTGGTTTCAGGTATTTGACTAAGCGATATCTTGCTGGGAAAAAAAGGTGGAAGTGGGATTTGAACCCATGTAGCTCCTGCACTTTGCTTCTAATTGGGAGCATGTGGCTCAACACGTTGAGCTACCAGAGAAGACATGAAGACAGGATAAACTTTAGGTCTTTTGAGGCAAGGATAAAATGTACAATGTCAATGCGCAGTTGCCTCTACAATTTATATTTCAAATCCGAGTTTGTCACCTGTCCACAAAATGTGATTTCGGATTCACTAGCTGTCTGGTAAAAAAAAAAATTACTTGGTTTCAGGTATTTGACTAAGAGATATCTTGCTGGGAAAAAAAGGTGGAAGTGGGATTTGAACCCATGTAGCTCCTGTACATTGCTTCTAATTGGAAGCTTGTGGCTCAACACGTTGAGCTACCAGAGAAGACATGAAGACAGGGTAAACTTTAGGTCTTTTGAGGCAAGGATAAAATGTACAATGTCAATGCGCAGTTGCCTCTACAATTTATATTTCAAATCCGAGTTTGTCATCTGTCCACAGAATGTGATTTCGGATTCACTAGCTGTCTGGTAAAAAAAAAATTACTTGGTTTCAGGTATTTGACTAAGAGATATCTTGCTGGGAAAAAAAGGTGGAAGTGGGATTTGAACCCATGTAGCTCCTGCACTTCGCTTCTAATTGGGAGCATGTGGCTCAACACGTTGAGCTACCAGAGAAGACATGAACATAGGGTAAACTTTAGGTCTTTTGAGGCAAGGATAAAATGTACAATGTCAATGCGCAGTTGCCTCTACAATTTATATTTCAAATCCGAGTTTGTCATCTGTCCACAGAATGTGATTTCGGATTCACTAGCTGTCTGGTAAAAAAAAAAATTACTTGGTTTCAGGTATTTAACAAAGAGATATCTTGCTGGGAAAAAAAGGCGGAAGTGGGATTTGAACCCATGTAGCTCCTGCACTTCGCTTCTAATTGGGAGCATGTGGCTCAACACGTTGAGCTACCAGAGAAGACTTGAGTGTGAGGTAAACTTTAGGTCTTTTGAGGCAAGGATAAAATGTACAATGTCAATGCGCAGTTGCCTCTACAATTTATATTTCAAATCCGAGTTTGTCATCTGTCCACAAAATGTGATTTCGGATTCACTAGCTGTCTGGTAAAAAAAATTACTTGGTTTCAGATATTTGACTAAGAGATATCTTGCTGGGAAAAAAAGGTGGAAGTGGGATTTGAACCCATGTAGCTCCTGCACTTCGCTTCTAATTGGGAGCATGTGGCTCAACACGTTGAGCTACCAGAGAAGACATGAACATAGGGTAAACTTTAGGTCTTTTGAGGCAAGGATAAAATGTACAATGTCAATGCGCAGTTGCCTCTACAATTTATATTTCAAATCCGAGTTTGTCATCTGTCCACAAAATGTGATTTCGGATTCACTAGCTGTCTGGTAAAAAAAATTACTTGGTTTCAGATATTTGACTAAGAGATATCTTGCTGGGAAAAAAAGGTGGAAGTGGGATTTGAACCCATGTAGCTCCTGCACTTCGCTTCTAATTGGGAGCATGTGGCTCAACACGTTGAGCTACCAGAGAAGACATGAACATAGGGTAAACTTTAGGTCTTTTGAGGCAAGGATAAAATGTACAATGTCAATGCGCAGTTGCCTCTACAATTTATATTTCAAATCCGAGTTTGTCATCTGTCCACAGAATGTGATTTCGGATACACTAGCTGTCTGGTAAAAAAAAAAAAAACTTGGTTTCAGGTATTTGACTAAGCGATATCTTGCTGGGAAAAAAAGGTGGAAGTGGGATTTGAACCCATGTAGCTCCTGCACTTTGCTTCTAATTGGGAGCATGTGGCTCAACACGTTGAGCTACCAGAGAAGACATGAAGACAGGATAAACTTTAGGTCTTTTGAGGCAAGGATAAAATGTACAATGTCAATGCGCAGTTGCCTCTACAATTTATATTTCAAATCCGAGTTTGTCACCTGTCCACAAAATGTGATTTCGGATTCACTAGCTGTCTGGTAAAAAAAAAAATTACTTGGTTTCAGGTATTTGACTAAGAGATATCTTGCTGGGAAAAAAAGGTGGAAGTGGGATTTGAACTCATGTAGCTCCTGCACTTCGCTTCTAATTGGGGGCATGTGGCTCAACACGTTGAGCTACCAGAGAAGACATGAAAGTAAGGTAAACTTTAGGTCTTTTGAGGCAAGGATAAAATGTACAATGTCAATACGGAGTTGCCTCTACAATTTATATTTCAAAGCCGAGTTTGTCATCTGTCCACAGAATGCGATTTCGGATACACTAGCTGTCTGGTAAAAAAAAAATTACTTGGTTTCAGGTATTTGACTAAGAGATATCTTGCTGGGAAAAAAAGGTGGAAGTGGGATTTGAACCCATGTAGCTCCTGCACTTTGCTTCTAATTGGGAGCATGTGGCTCAACACTTTGAGCTACCAGAGAAGACATGAAGACAGGGTAAACTTCAGGTCTTTTGAGGCAAGGATAAAATGTACAATGTCAATGCGCAGTTGCCTCTACAATTTATATTTCAAATCCGAGTTTGTCATCTGTCCACAGAATGTGATTTCGGATTCACTAGCTGTCTGGTAAAAAAAAAAATTACTTGGTTTCAGGTATTTAACAAAGAGATATCTTGCTGGGAAAAAAAGGCAGAAGTGGGATTTGAACCCATGTAGCTCCTGCACTTCGCTTCTAATTGGGAGCATGTGGCTCAACACGTTGAGCTACCAGAGAAGACATGAGTGTGAGGTAAACTTTAGGTCTTTTGAGGCAAGGATAAAATGTACAATGTCAATGCGCAGTTGCCTCTACAATTTATATTTCAAATCCGAGTTTGTCATCTGTCCACAAAATGTGATTTCGGATTCACTAGCTGTCTGGTAAAAAAAATTACTTGGTTTCAGGTATTTAACAAAGAGATATCTTGCTGGGAAAAAAAGGCGGAAGTGGGATTTGAACCCATGTAGCTCCTGCACTTCGCTTCTAATTGGGAGCATGTGGCTCAACACGTTGAGCTACCAGAGAAGACTTGAGTGTGAGGTAAACTTTAGGTCTTTTGAGGCAAGGATAAAATGTACAATGTCAATGCGCAGTTGCCTCTACAATTTATATTTCAAATCCGAGTTTGTCATCTGTCCACAAAATGTGATTTCGGATTCACTAGCTGTCTGGTAAAAAAAATTACTTGGTTTCAGATATTTGACTAAGAGATATCTTGCTGGGAAAAAAAGGTGGAAGTGGGATTTGAACCCATGTAGCTCCTGCACTTCGCTTCTAATTGGGAGCATGTGGCTCAACACGTTGAGCTACCAGAGAAGACATGAACATAGGGTAAACTTTAGGTCTTTTGAGGCAAGGATAAAATGTACAATGTCAATGCGCAGTTGCCTCTACAATTTATATTTCAAATCCAAGTTTGTCATCTGTCCACAGAATGTGATTTCGGATACACTAGCTGTCTGGTAAAAAAAAAAAAAAACTTGGTTTCAGGTATTTGACTAAGAGATATCTTGCTGGGAAAAAAAGGTGGAAGTGGGATTTGAACCCATGTAGCTCCTGCAATTCGCTTCTAATTGGGAGCATGTGGCTCAACACGTTGAGCTACCAGAGAAGACATGAAAGTAAGGTAAACTTTAGGTCTTTTGAGGCAAGGATAAAATGTACAATGTCAATGCGCAGTTGCCTCTACAATTTATATTTCAAATCCGAGTTTGTCATCTGTCCACAGAATGTGATTTCGGATTCACTAGCTGTCTGGTAAAAAAAAAAATTACTTGGTTTCAGGTATTTAACAAAGAGATATCTTGCTGGGAAAAAAAGGCGGAAGTGGGATTTGAACCCATGTAGCTCCTGCACTTCGCTTCTAATTGGGAGCATGTGGCTCAACACGTTGAGCTACCAGAGAAGACATGAGTGTGAGGTAAACTTTAGGTCTTTTGAGGCAAGGATAAAATGTACAATGTCAATGCGCAGTTGCCTCTACAATTTATATTTCAAATCCGAGTTTGTCATCTGTCCACAAAATGTGATTTCGGATTCACTAGCTGTCTGGTAAAAAAAATTACTTGGTTTCAGATATTTGACTAAGAGATATCTTGCTGGGAAAAAAAGGTGGAAGTGGGATTTGAACCCATGTAGCTCCTGCACTTCGCTTCTAATTGGGAGCATGTGGCTCAACACGTTGAGCTACCAGAGAAGACATGAACATAGGGTAAACTTTAGGTCTTTTGAGGCAAGGATAAAATGTACAATGTCAATGCGCAGTTGCCTCTACAATTTATATTTCAAATCCGAGTTTGTCATCTGTCCACAGAATGTGATTTCGGATACACTAGCTGTCTGGTAAAAAAAAAAAAAACTTGGTTTCAGGTATTTGACTAAGCGATATCTTGCTGGGAAAAAAAGGTGGAAGTGGGATTTGAACCCATGTAGCTCCTGCACTTTGCTTCTAATTGGGAGCATGTGGCTCAACACGTTGAGCTACCAGAGAAGACATGAAGACAGGATAAACTTTAGGTCTTTTGAGGCAAGGATAAAATGTACAATGTCAATGCGCAGTTGCCTCTACAATTTATATTTCAAATCCGAGTTTGTCACCTGTCCACAAAATGTGATTTCGGATTCACTAGCTGTCTGGTAAAAAAAAAAATTACTTGGTTTCAGGTATTTGACTAAGAGATATCTTGCTGGGAAAAAAAGGTGGAAGTGGGATTTGAACTCATGTAGCTCCTGCACTTCGCTTCTAATTGGGGGCATGTGGCTCAACACGTTGAGCTACCAGAGAAGACATGAAAGTAAGGTAAACTTTAGGTCTTTTGAGGCAAGGATAAAATGTACAATGTCAATACGGAGTTGCCTCTACAATTTATATTTCAAAGCCGAGTTTGTCATCTGTCCACAGAATGCGATTTCGGATACACTAGCTGTCTGGTAAAAAAAAAATTACTTGGTTTCAGGTATTTGACTAAGAGATATCTTGCTGGGAAAAAAAGGTGGAAGTGGGATTTGAACCCATGTAGCTCCTGCACTTTGCTTCTAATTGGGAGCATGTGGCTCAACACTTTGAGCTACCAGAGAAGACATGAAGACAGGGTAAACTTCAGGTCTTTTGAGGCAAGGATAAAATGTACAATGTCAATGCGCAGTTGCCTCTACAATTTATATTTCAAATCCGAGTTTGTCATCTGTCCACAGAATGTGATTTCGGATTCACTAGCTGTCTGGTAAAAAAAAAAATTACTTGGTTTCAGGTATTTAACAAAGAGATATCTTGCTGGGAAAAAAAGGCAGAAGTGGGATTTGAACCCATGTAGCTCCTGCACTTCGCTTCTAATTGGGAGCATGTGGCTCAACACGTTGAGCTACCAGAGAAGACATGAGTGTGAGGTAAACTTTAGGTCTTTTGAGGCAAGGATAAAATGTACAATGTCAATGCGCAGTTGCCTCTACAATTTATATTTCAAATCCGAGTTTGTCATCTGTCCACAAAATGTGATTTCGGATTCACTAGCTGTCTGGTAAAAAAAATTACTTGGTTTCAGATATTTGACTAAGAGATATCTTGCTGGGAAAAAAAGGTGGAAGTGGGATTTGAACCCATGTAGCTCCTGCACTTCGCTTCTAATTGGGAGCATGTGGCTCAACACGTTGAGCTACCAGAGAAGACATGAACATAGGGTAAACTTTAGGTCTTTTGAGGCAAGGATAAAATGTACAATGTCAATGCGCAGTTGCCTCTACAATTTATATTTCAAAGCCGAGTTTGTCATCTGTCCACAGAATGCGATTTCGGATACACTAGCTGTCTGGTAAAAAAAAAATTACTTGGTTTCAGGTATTTGACTAAGAGATATCTTGCTGGGAAAAAAAGGTGGAAGTGGGATTTGAACCCATGTAGCTCCTGCACTTTGCTTCTAATTGGGAGCATGTGGCTCAACACGTAGAGCTACCTGAGAAGATATGAACATAGGGTAAACTTTAGGTCTTTTGAGGCAAGGATAAAATGTACAATGTCAATGCGCAGTTGCCTCTACAATTTATATTTCAAATCCGAGTTTGTCATCTGTCCACAGAATGTGATTTCGGATACACTAGCTGTCTGGTAAAAAAAAAAAAACTTGGTTTCAGGTATTTGACTAAGCGATATCTTGCTGGGAAAAAAAGGTGGAAGTGGGATTTGAACCCATGTAGCTCCTGCACTTTGCTTCTAATTGGGAGCATGTGGCTCAACACGTTGAGCTACCAGAGAAGACATGAAGACAGGATAAACTTTAGGTCTTTTGAGGCAAGGATAAAATGTACAATGTCAATGCGCAGTTGCCTCTACAATTTATATTTCAAATCCGAGTTTGTCACCTGTCCACAAAATGTGATTTCGGATTCACTAGCTGTCTGGTAAAAAAAAAAATTACTTGGTTTCAGGTATTTGACTAAGAGATATCTTGCTGGGAAAAAAAGGTGGAAGTGGGATTTGAACCCATGTAGCTCCTGTACATTGCTTCTAATTGGAAGCTTGTGGCTCAACACGTTGAGCTACCAGAGAAGACATGAAGACAGGGTAAACTTTAGGTCTTTTGAGGCAAGGATAAAATGTACAATGTCAATGCGCAGTTGCCTCTACAATTTATATTTCAAATCCGAGTTTGTCATCTGTCCACAGAATGTGATTTCGGATTCACTAGCTGTCTGGTAAAAAAAAAATTACTTGGTTTCAGGTATTTGACTAAGAGATATCTTGCTGGGAAAAAAAGGTGGAAGTGGGATTTGAACCCATGTAGCTCCTGCACTTCGCTTCTAATTGGGAGCATGTGGCTCAACACGTTGAGCTACCAGAGAAGACATGAACATAGGGTAAACTTTAGGTCTTTTGAGGCAAGGATAAAATGTACAATGTCAATGCGCAGTTGCCTCTACAATTTATATTTCAAATCCGAGTTTGTCATCTGTCCACAGAATGTGATTTCGGATTCACTAGCTGTCTGGTAAAAAAAAAAATTACTTGGTTTCAGGTATTTAACAAAGAGATATCTTGCTGGGAAAAAAAGGCGGAAGTGGGATTTGAACCCATGTAGCTCCTGCACTTCGCTTCTAATTGGGAGCATGTGGCTCAACACGTTGAGCTACCAGAGAAGACTTGAGTGTGAGGTAAACTTTAGGTCTTTTGAGGCAAGGATAAAATGTACAATGTCAATGCGCAGTTGCCTCTACAATTTATATTTCAAATCCGAGTTTGTCATCTGTCCACAAAATGTGATTTCGGATTCACTAGCTGTCTGGTAAAAAAAATTACTTGGTTTCAGATATTTGACTAAGAGATATCTTGCTGGGAAAAAAAGGTGGAAGTGGGATTTGAACCCATGTAGCTCCTGCACTTCGCTTCTAATTGGGAGCATGTGGCTCAACACGTTGAGCTACCAGAGAAGACATGAACATAGGGTAAACTTTAGGTCTTTTGAGGCAAGGATAAAATGTACAATGTCAATGCGCAGTTGCCTCTACAATTTATATTTCAAATCCGAGTTTGTCATCTGTCCACAGAATGTGATTTCGGATACACTAGCTGTCTGGTAAAAAAAAAAAAAAACTTGGTTTCAGGTATTTGACTAAGAGATATCTTGCTGGGAAAAAAAGGTGGAAGTGGGATTTGAACCCATGTAGCTCCTGCAATTCGCTTCTAATTGGGAGCATGTGGCTCAACACGTTGAGCTACCAGAGAAGACATGAAAGTAAGGTAAACTTTAGGTCTTTTGAGGCAAGGATAAAATGTACAATGTCAATACGGAGTTGCCTCTACAATTTATATTTCAAAGCCGAGTTTGTCATCTGTCCACAGAATGCGATTTCGGATACACTAGCTGTCTGGTAAAAAAAAAATGACTTGGTTTCAGGTATTTGACTAAGAGATATCTTGCTGGGAAAAAAAGGTGGAAGTGGGATTTGAACCCATGTAGCTCCTGCACTTTGCTTCTAATTGGGAGCATGTGGCTCAACACTTTGAGCTACCAGAGAAGACATGAAGACAGGGTAAACTTCAGGTCTTTTGAGGCAAGGATAAAATGTACAATGTCAATGCGCAGTTGCCTCTACAATTTATATTTCAAATCCGAGTTTGTCATCTGTCCACAGAATGTGATTTCGGATACACTAGCTGTCTGGTAAAAAAAAAATTACTTGGTTTCAGGTATTTGACTAAGAGATATCTTGCTGGGAAAAAAAGGTGGAAGTGGGATTTGAACCCATGTAGCTCCTGCACTTTGCTTCTAATTGGGAGCATGTGGCTCAACACGTAGAGCTACCTGAGAAGATATGAACATAGGGTAAACCTTAGGTCTTTTGAGGCAAGGATAAAATGTACAATGTCAATGCGCAGTTGCCTCTACAATTTATATTTCAAATCCGAGTTTGTCATCTGTCCACAGAATGTGATTTCGGATACACTAGCTGTCTGGTAAAAAAAAAAAAACTTGGTTTCAGGTATTTGACTAAGCGATATCTTGCTGGGAAAAAAAGGTGGAAGTGGGATTTGAACCCATGTAGCTCCTGCACTTTGCTTCTAATTGGGAGCATGTGGCTCAACACGTTGAGCTACCAGAGAAGACATGAAGACAGGATAAACTTTAGGTCTTTTGAGGCAAGGATAAAATGTACAATGTCAATGCGCAGTTGCCTCTACAATTTATATTTCAAATCCGAGTTTGTCACCTGTCCACAAAATGTGATTTCGGATTCACTAGCTGTCTGGTAAAAAAAAAAATTACTTGGTTTCAGGTATTTAACAAAGAGATATCTTGCTGGGAAAAAAAGGCGGAAGTGGGATTTGAACCCATGTAGCTCCTGCACTTCGCTTCTAATTGGGAGCATGTGGCTCAACACGTTGAGCTACCAGAGAAGACATGAGTGTGAGGTAAACTTTAGGTCTTTTGAGGCAAAGATAAAATGTACAATGTCAATGCGCAGTTGCCTCTACAATTTATATTTCAAATCCGAGTTTGTCATCTGTCCACAAAATGTGATTTCGGATTCACTAGCTGTCTGGTAAAAAAATTACTTGGTTTCAGATATTTGACTAAGAGATATCTTGCTGGGAAAAAAAGGTGGAAGTGGGATTTGAACCCATGTAGCTCCTGCACTTCGCTTCTAATTGGGAGCATGTGGCTCAACACGTTGAGCTACCAGAGAAGACATGAACATAGGGTAAACTTTAGGTCTTTTGAGGCAAGGATAAAATGTACAATGTCAATGCGCAGTTGCCTCTACAATTTATATTTCAAATCCGAGTTTGTCATCTGTCCACAGAATGTGATTTCGGATACACTAGCTGTCTGGTAAAAAAAAAAAAACTTGGTTTCAGGTATTTGACTAAGCGATATCTTGCTGGGAAAAAAAGGTGGAAGTGGGATTTGAACCCATGTAGCTCCTGCACTTTGCTTCTAATTGGGAGCATGTGGCTCAACACGTTGAGCTACCAGAGAAGACATGAAGACAGGATAAACTTTAGGTCTTTTGAGGCAAGGATAAAATGTACAATGTCAATGCGCAGTTGCCTCTACAATTTATATTTCAAATCCGAGTTTGTCACCTGTCCACAAAATGTGATTTCGGATTCACTAGCTGTCTGGTAAAAAAAAAAATTACTTGGTTTCAGGTATTTGACTAAGAGATATCTTGCTGGGAAAAAAAGGTGGAAGTGGGATTTGAACCCATGTAGCTCCTGTACATTGCTTCTAATTGGAAGCTTGTGGCTCAACACGTTGAGCTACCAGAGAAGACATGAAGACAGGGTAAACTTTAGGTCTTTTGAGGCAAGGATAAAATGTACAATGTCAATGCGCAGTTGCCTCTACAATTTATATTTCAAATCCGAGTTTGTCACCTGTCCACAAAATGTGATTTCGGATTCACTAGCTGTCTGGTAAAAAAAAAAATTACTTGGTTTCAGGTATTTGACTAAGAGATATCTTGCTGGGAAAAAAAGGTGGAAGTGGGATTTGAACCCATGTAGCTCCTGTACATTGCTTCTAATTGGAAGCTTGTGGCTCAACACGTTGAGCTACCAGAGAAGACATGAAGACAGGGTAAACTTTAGGTCTTTTGAGGCAAGGATAAAATGTACAATGTCAATGCGCAGTTGCCTCTACAATTTATATTTCAAATCCGAGTTTGTCATCTGTCCACAGAATGTGATTTCGGATTCACTAGCTGTCTGGTAAAAAAAAAATTACTTGGTTTCAGGTATTTGACTAAGAGATATCTTGCTGGGAAAAAAAGGTGGAAGTGGGATTTGAACCCATGTAGCTCCTGCACTTCGCTTCTAATTGGGAGCATGTGGCTCAACACGTTGAGCTACCAGAGAAGACATGAACATAGGGTAAACTTTAGGTCTTTTGAGGCAAGGATAAAATGTACAATGTCAATGCGCAGTTGCCTCTACAATTTATATTTCAAATCCGAGTTTGTCATCTGTCCACAGAATGTGATTTCGGATTCACTAGCTGTCTGGTAAAAAAAAAAATTACTTGGTTTCAGGTATTTAACAAAGAGATATCTTGCTGGGAAAAAAAGGCGGAAGTGGGATTTGAACCCATGTAGCTCCTGCACTTCGCTTCTAATTGGGAGCATGTGGCTCAACACGTTGAGCTACCAGAGAAGACATGAGTGTGAGGTAAACTTTAGGTCTTTTGAGGCAAGGATAAAATGTACAATGTCAATGCGCAGTTGCCTCTACAATTTATATTTCAAATCCGAGTTTGTCATCTGTCCACAAAATGTGATTTCGGATTCACTAGCTGTCTGGTAAAAAAAATTACTTGGTTTCAGATATTTGACTAAGAGATATCTTGCTGGGAAAAAAAGGTGGAAGTGGGATTTGAACCCATGTAGCTCCTGCACTTCGCTTCTAATTGGGAGCATGTGGCTCAACACGTTGAGCTACCAGAGAAGACATGAACATAGGGTAAACTTTAGGTCTTTTGAGGCAAGGATAAAATGTACAATGTCAATGCGCAGTTGCCTCTACAATTTATATTTCAAATCCGAGTTTGTCATCTGTCCACAGAATGTGATTTCGGATACACTAGCTGTCTGGTAAAAAAAAAAAAACTTGGTTTCAGGTATTTGACTAAGCGATATCTTGCTGGGAAAAAAAGGTGGAAGTGGGATTTGAACCCATGTAGCTCCTGCACTTTGCTTCTAATTGGGAGCATGTGGCTCAACACGTTGAGCTACCAGAGAAGACATGAAGACAGGATAAACTTTAGGTCTTTTGAGGCAAGGATAAAATGTACAATGTCAATGCGCAGTTGCCTCTACAATTTATATTTCAAATCCGAGTTTGTCACCTGTCCACAAAATGTGATTTCGGATTCACTAGCTGTCTGGTAAAAAAAAAAATTACTTGGTTTCAGGTATTTGACTAAGAGATATCTTGCTGGGAAAAAAAGGTGGAAGTGGGATTTGAACCCATGTAGCTCCTGTACATTGCTTCTAATTGGAAGCTTGTGGCTCAACACGTTGAGCTACCAGAGAAGACATGAAGACAGGGTAAACTTTAGGTCTTTTGAGGCAAGGATAAAATGTACAATGTCAATGCGCAGTTGCCTCTACAATTTATATTTCAAATCCGAGTTTGTCATCTGTCCACAGAATGTGATTTCGGATACACTAGCTGTCTGGTAAAAAAAAAAAAAAACTTGGTTTCAGGTATTTGACTAAGAGATATCTTGCTGGGAAAAAAAGGTGGAAGTGGGATTTGAACTCATGTAGCTCCTGCAATTCGCTTCTAATTGGGAGCATGTGGCTCAACACGTTGAGCTACCAGAGAAGACATGAAAGTTAGGTAAACTTTAGGTCTTTTGAGGCAAGGATAAAATGTACAATGTCAATACGGAGTTGCCTCTACAATTTATATTTCAAAGCCGAGTTTGTCATCTGTCCACAGAATGCGATTTCGGATACACTAGCTGTCTGGTAAAAAAAAAATTACTTGGTTTCAGGTATTTGACTAAGAGATATCTTGCTGGGAAAAAAAGGTGGAAGTGGGATTTGAACCCATGTAGCTCCTGCACTTTGCTTCTAATTGGGAGCATGTGGCTCAACACGTAGAGCTACCTGAGAAGATATGAACATAGGGTAAACTTTAGGTCTTTTGAGGCAAGGATAAAATGTACAATGTCAATGCGCAGTTGCCTCTACAATTTATATTTCAAATCCGAGTTTGTCATCTGTCCACAGAATGTGATTTCGGATACACTAGCTGTCTGGTAAAAAAAAAAAAACTTGGTTTCAGGTATTTGACTAAGCGATATCTTGCTGGGAAAAAAAGGTGGAAGTGGGATTTGAACCCATGTAGCTCCTGCACTTTGCTTCTAATTGGGAGCATGTGGCTCAACACGTTGAGCTACCAGAGAAGACATGAAGACAGGATAAACTTTAGGTCTTTTGAGGCAAGGATAAAATGTACAATGTCAATGCGCAGTTGCCTCTACAATTTATATTTCAAATCCGAGTTTGTCACCTGTCCACAAAATGTGATTTCGGATTCACTAGCTGTCTGGTAAAAAAAAAAATTACTTGGTTTCAGGTATTTGACTAAGAGATATCTTGCTGGGAAAAAAAGGTGGAAGTGGGATTTGAACCCATGTAGCTCCTGTACATTGCTTCTAATTGGAAGCTTGTGGCTCAACACGTTGAGCTACCAGAGAAGACATGAAGACAGGGTAAACTTTAGGTCTTTTGAGGCAAGGATAAAATGTACAATGTCAATGCGCAGTTGCCTCTACAATTTATATTTCAAATCCGAGTTTGTCATCTGTCCACAGAATGTGATTTCGGATTCACTAGCTGTCTGGTAAAAAAAAAATTACTTGGTTTCAGGTATTTGACTAAGAGATATCTTGCTGGGAAAAAAAGGTGGAAGTGGGATTTGAACCCATGTAGCTCCTGCACTTCGCTTCTAATTGGGAGCATGTGGCTCAACACGTTGAGCTACCAGAGAAGACATGAACATAGGGTAAACTTTAGGTCTTTTGAGGCAAGGATAAAATGTACAATGTCAATGCGCAGTTGCCTCTACAATTTATATTTCAAATCCGAGTTTGTCATCTGTCCACAGAATGTGATTTCGGATTCACTAGCTGTCTGGTAAAAAAAAAAATTACTTGGTTTCAGGTATTTAACAAAGAGATATCTTGCTGGGAAAAAAAGGCGGAAGTGGGATTTGAACCCATGTAGCTCCTGCACTTCGCTTCTAATTGGGAGCATGTGGCTCAACACGTTGAGCTACCAGAGAAGACATGAGTGTGAGGTAAACTTTAGGTCTTTTGAGGCAAGGATAAAATGTACAATGTCAATGCGCAGTTGCCTCTACAATTTATATTTCAAATCCGAGTTTGTCATCTGTCCACAAAATGTGATTTCGGATTCACTAGCTGTCTGGTAAAAAAAATTACTTGGTTTCAGATATTTGACTAAGAGATATCTTGCTGGGAAAAAAAGGTGGAAGTGGGATTTGAACCCATGTAGCTCCTGCACTTCGCTTCTAATTGGGAGCATGTGGCTCAACACGTTGAGCTACCAGAGAAGACATGAACATAGGGTAAACTTTAGGTCTTTTGAGGCAAGGATAAAATGTACAATGTCAATGCGCAGTTGCCTCTACAATTTATATTTCAAATCCGAGTTTGTCATCTGTCCACAGAATGTGATTTCGGATACACTAGCTGTCTGGTAAAAAAAAAAAAACTTGGTTTCAGGTATTTGACTAAGCGATATCTTGCTGGGAAAAAAAGGTGGAAGTGGGATTTGAACCCATGTAGCTCCTGCACTTTGCTTCTAATTGGGAGCATGTGGCTCAACACGTTGAGCTACCAGAGAAGACATGAAGACAGGATAAACTTTAGGTCTTTTGAGGCAAGGATAAAATGTACAATGTCAATGCGCAGTTGCCTCTACAATTTATATTTCAAATCCGAGTTTGTCACCTGTCCACAAAATGTGATTTCGGATTCACTAGCTGTCTGGTAAAAAAAAAAATTACTTGGTTTCAGGTATTTGACTAAGAGATATCTTGCTGGGAAAAAAAGGTGGAAGTGGGATTTGAACTCATGTAGCTCCTGCACTTCGCTTCTAATTGGGGGCATGTGGCTCAACACGTTGAGCTACCAGAGAAGACATGAAAGTTAGGTAAACTTTAGGTCTTTTGAGGCAAGGATAAAATGTACAATGTCAATACGGAGTTGCCTCTACAATTTATATTTCAAAGCCGAGTTTGTCATCTGTCCACAGAATGCGATTTCGGATACACTAGCTGTCTGGTAAAAAAAAAATGACTTGGTTTCAGGTATTTGACTAAGAGATATCTTGCTGGGAAAAAAAGGTGGAAGTGGGATTTGAACCCATGTAGCTCCTGCACTTTGCTTCTAATTGGGAGCATGTGGCTCAACACTTTGAGCTACCAGAGAAGACATGGTAAACTTCAGGTCTTTTGAGGCAAGGATAAAATGTACAATGTCAATGCGCAGTTGCCTCTACAATTTATATTTCAAATCCGAGTTTGTCATCTGTCCACAGAATGTGATTTCGGATACACTAGCTGTCTGGTAAAAAAAAAAAAAACTTGGTTTCAGGTATTTGACTAAGAGATATCTTGCTGGGAAAAAAAGGTGGAAGTGGGATTTGAACTCATGTAGCTCCTGCAATTCGCTTCTAATTGGGAGCATGTGGCTCAACACGTTGAGCTCCCAGAGAAGACATGAAAGTTAGGTAAACTTTAGGTCTTTTGAGGCAAGGATAAAATGTACAATGTCAATACGGAGTTGCCTCTACAATTTATATTTCAAAGCCGAGTTTGTCATCTGTCCACAGAATGCGATTTCGGATACACTAGCTGTCTGGTAAAAAAAAAATTACTTGGTTTCAGGTATTTGACTAAGAGATATCTTGCTGGGAAAAAAAGGTGGAAGTGGGATTTGAACCCATGTAGCTCCTGCACTTTGCTTCTAATTGGGAGCATGTGGCTCAACACGTAGAGCTACCTGAGAAGATATGAACATAGGGTAAACTTTAGGTCTTTTGAGGCAAGGATAAAATGTACAATGTCAATGCGCAGTTGCCTCTACAATTTATATTTCAAATCCGAGTTTGTCATCTGTCCACAGAATGTGATTTCGGATACACTAGCTGTCTGGTAAAAAAAAAAAAACTTGGTTTCAGGTATTTGACTAAGCGATATCTTGCTGGGAAAAAAAGGTGGAAGTGGGATTTGAACCCATGTAGCTCCTGCACTTTGCTTCTAATTGGGAGCATGTGGCTCAACACGTTGAGCTACCAGAGAAGACATGAAGACAGGATAAACTTTAGGTCTTTTGAGGCAAGGATAAAATGTACAATGTCAATGCGCAGTTGCCTCTACAATTTATATTTCAAATCCGAGTTTGTCACCTGTCCACAAAATGTGATTTCGGATTCACTAGCTGTCTGGTAAAAAAAAAAATTACTTGGTTTCAGGTATTTGACTAAGAGATATCTTGCTGGGAAAAAAAGGTGGAAGTGGGATTTGAACCCATGTAGCTCCTGTACATTGCTTCTAATTGGAAGCTTGTGGCTCAACACGTTGAGCTACCAGAGAAGACATGAAGACAGGGTAAACTTTAGGTCTTTTGAGGCAAGGATAAAATGTACAATGTCAATGCGCAGTTGCCTCTACAATTTATATTTCAAATCCGAGTTTGTCATCTGTCCACAGAATGTGATTTCGGATTCACTAGCTGTCTGGTAAAAAAAAAAATTACTTGGTTTCAGGTATTTAACAAAGAGATATCTTGCTGGGAAAAAAAGGCGGAAGTGGGATTTGAACCCATGTAGCTCCTGCACTTCGCTTCTAATTGGGAGCATGTGGCTCAACACGTTGAGCTACCAGAGAAGACATGAGTGTGAGGTAAACTTTAGGTCTTTTGAGGCAAGGATAAAATGTACAATGTCAATGCGCAGTTGCCTCTACAATTTATATTTCAAATCCGAGTTTGTCATCTGTCCACAAAATGTGATTTCGGATTCACTAGCTGTCTGGTAAAAAAAATTACTTGGTTTCAGATATTTGACTAAGAGATATCTTGCTGGGAAAAAAAGGTGGAAGTGGGATTTGAACTCATGTAGCTCCTGCACTTCGCTTCTAATTGGGAGCATGTGGCTCAACACGTTGAGCTACCAGAGAAGACATGAACATAGGGTAAACTTTAGGTCTTTTGAGGCAAGGATAAAATGTACAATGTCAATGCGCAGTTGCCTCTACAATTTATATTTCAAATCCGAGTTTGTCATCTGTCCACAGAATGTGATTTCGGATACACTAGCTGTCTGGTAAAAAAAAAAAAACTTGGTTTCAGGTATTTGACTAAGCGATATCTTGCTGGGAAAAAAAGGTGGAAGTGGGATTTGAACCCATGTAGCTCCTGCACTTTGCTTCTAATTGGGAGCATGTGGCTCAACACGTTGAGCTACCAGAGAAGACATGAAGACAGGATAAACTTTAGGTCTTTTGAGGCAAGGATAAAATGTACAATGTCAATGCGCAGTTGCCTCTACAATTTATATTTCAAATCCGAGTTTGTCACCTGTCCACAAAATGTGATTTCGGATTCACTAGCTGTCTGGTAAAAAAAAAAATTACTTGGTTTCAGGTATTTGACTAAGAGATATCTTGCTGGGAAAAAAAGGTGGAAGTGGGATTTGAACCCATGTAGCTCCTGTACATTGCTTCTAATTGGAAGCTTGTGGCTCAACACGTTGAGCTACCAGAGAAGACATGAAGACAGGGTAAACTTTAGGTCTTTTGAGGCAAGGATAAAATGTACAATGTCAATGCGCAGTTGCCTCTACAATTTATATTTCAAATCCGAGTTTGTCATCTGTCCACAGAATGTGATTTCGGATATACTAGCTGTCTGGTAAAAAAAAAAAAAAACTTGGTTTCAGGTATTTGACTAAGAGATATCTTGCTGGGAAAAAAAGGTGGAAGTGGGATTTGAACTCATGTAGCTCCTGCAATTCGCTTCTAATTGGGAGCATGTGGCTCAACACGTTGAGCTACCAGAGAAGACATGAAAGTTAGGTAAACTTTAGGTCTTTTGAGGCAAGGATAAAATGTACAATGTCAATACGGAGTTGCCTCTACAATTTATATTTCAAAGCCGAGTTTGTCATCTGTCCACAGAATGCGATTTCGGATACACTAGCTGTCTGGTAAAAAAAAAATTACTTGGTTTCAGGTATTTGACTAAGAGATATCTTGCTGGGAAAAAAAGGTGGAAGTGGGATTTGAACCCATGTAGCTCCTGCACTTTGCTTCTAATTGGGAGCATGTGGCTCAACACGTAGAGCTACCTGAGAAGATATGAACATAGGGTAAACTTTAGGTCTTTTGAGGCAAGGATAAAATGTACAATGTCAATGCGCAGTTGCCTCTACAATTTATATTTCAAATCCGAGTTTGTCATCTGTCCACAGAATGTGATTTCGGATACACTAGCTGTCTGGTAAAAAAAAAAAAACTTGGTTTCAGGTATTTGACTAAGCGATATCTTGCTGGGAAAAAAAGGTGGAAGTGGGATTTGAACCCATGTAGCTCCTGCACTTTGCTTCTAATTGGGAGCATGTGGCTCAACACGTTGAGCTACCAGAGAAGACATGAAGACAGGATAAACTTTAGGTCTTTTGAGGCAAGGATAAAATGTACAATGTCAATGCGCAGTTGCCTCTACAATTTATATTTCAAATCCGAGTTTGTCACCTGTCCACAAAATGTGATTTCGGATTCACTAGCTGTCTGGTAAAAAAAAAAATTACTTGGTTTCAGGTATTTGACTAAGAGATATCTTGCTGGGAAAAAAAGGTGGAAGTGGGATTTGAACCCATGTAGCTCCTGTACATTGCTTCTAATTGGAAGCTTGTGGCTCAACACGTTGAGCTACCAGAGAAGACATGAAGACAGGGTAAACTTTAGGTCTTTTGAGGCAAGGATAAAATGTACAATGTCAATGCGCAGTTGCCTCTACAATTTATATTTCAAATCCGAGTTTGTCATCTGTCCACAGAATGTGATTTCGGATTCACTAGCTGTCTGGTAAAAAAAAAATTACTTGGTTTCAGGTATTTGACTAAGAGATATCTTGCTGGGAAAAAAAGGTGGAAGTGGGATTTGAACCCATGTAGCTCCTGCACTTCGCTTCTAATTGGGAGCATGTGGCTCAACACGTTGAGCTACCAGAGAAGACATGAACATAGGGTAAACTTTAGGTCTTTTGAGGCAAGGATAAAATGTACAATGTCAATGCGCAGTTGCCTCTACAATTTATATTTCAAATCCGAGTTTGTCATCTGTCCACAGAATGTGATTTCGGATTCACTAGCTGTCTGGTAAAAAAAAAAATTACTTGGTTTCAGGTATTTAACAAAGAGATATCTTGCTGGGAAAAAAAGGCGGAAGTGGGATTTGAACCCATGTAGCTCCTGCACTTCGCTTCTAATTGGGAGCATGTGGCTCAACACGTTGAGCTACCAGAGAAGACATGAGTGTGAGGTAAACTTTAGGTCTTTTGAGGCAAGGATAAAATGTACAATGTCAATGCGCAGTTGCCTCTACAATTTATATTTCAAATCCGAGTTTGTCATCTGTCCACAAAATGTGATTTCGGATTCACTAGCTGTCTGGTAAAAAAAATTACTTGGTTTCAGATATTTGACTAAGAGATATCTTGCTGGGAAAAAAAGGTGGAAGTGGGATTTGAACCCATGTAGCTCCTGCACTTCGCTTCTAATTGGGAGCATGTGGCTCAACACGTTGAGCTACCAGAGAAGACATGAACATAGGGTAAACTTTAGGTCTTTTGAGGCAAGGATAAAATGTACAATGTCAATGCGCAGTTGCCTCTACAATTTATATTTCAAATCCGAGTTTGTCATCTGTCCACAGAATGTGATTTCGGATACACTAGCTGTCTGGTAAAAAAAAAAAAAACTTGGTTTCAGGTATTTGACTAAGCGATATCTTGCTGGGAAAAAAAGGTGGAAGTGGGATTTGAACCCATGTAGCTCCTGCACTTTGCTTCTAATTGGGAGCATGTGGCTCAACACGTTGAGCTACCAGAGAAGACATGAAGACAGGATAAACTTTAGGTCTTTTGAGGCAAGGATAAAATGTACAATGTCAATGCGCAGTTGCCTCTACAATTTATATTTCAAATCCGAGTTTGTCACCTGTCCACAAAATGTGATTTCGGATTCACTAGCTGTCTGGTAAAAAAAAAAATTACTTGGTTTCAGGTATTTGACTAAGAGATATCTTGCTGGGAAAAAAAGGTGGAAGTGGGATTTGAACTCATGTAGCTCCTGCACTTCGCTTCTAATTGGGGGCATGTGGCTCAACACGTTGAGCTACCAGAGAAGACATGAAAGTAAGGTAAACTTTAGGTCTTTTGAGGCAAGGATAAAATGTACAATGTCAATACGGAGTTGCCTCTACAATTTATATTTCAAAGCCGAGTTTGTCATCTGTCCACAGAATGCGATTTCGGATACACTAGCTGTCTGGTAAAAAAAAAATTACTTGGTTTCAGGTATTTGACTAAGAGATATCTTGCTGGGAAAAAAAGGTGGAAGTGGGATTTGAACCCATGTAGCTCCTGCACTTTGCTTCTAATTGGGAGCATGTGGCTCAACACTTTGAGCTACCAGAGAAGACATGAAGACAGGGTAAACTTCAGGTCTTTTGAGGCAAGGATAAAATGTACAATGTCAATGCGCAGTTGCCTCTACAATTTATATTTCAAATCCGAGTTTGTCATCTGTCCACAGAATGTGATTTCGGATTCACTAGCTGTCTGGTAAAAAAAAAAAATTACTTGGTTTCAGGTATTTAACAAAGAGATATCTTGCTGGGAAAAAAAGGCAGAAGTGGGATTTGAACCCATGTAGCTCCTGCACTTCGCTTCTAATTGGGAGCATGTGGCTCAACACGTTGAGCTACCAGAGAAGACATGAGTGTGAGGTAAACTTTAGGTCTTTTGAGGCAAGGATAAAATGTACAATGTCAATGCGCAGTTGCCTCTACAATTTATATTTCAAATCCGAGTTTGTCATCTGTCCACAAAATGTGATTTCGGATTCACTAGCTGTCTGGTAAAAAAAATTACTTGGTTTCAGATATTTGACTAAGAGATATCTTGCTGGGAAAAAAAGGTGGAAGTGGGATTTGAACCCATGTAGCTCCTGCACTTCGCTTCTAATTGGGAGCATGTGGCTCAACACGTTGAGCTACCAGAGAAGACATGAACATAGGGTAAACTTTAGGTCTTTTGAGGCAAGGATAAAATGTACAATGTCAATGCGCAGTTGCCTCTACAATTTATATTTCAAAGCCGAGTTTGTCATCTGTCCACAGAATGCGATTTCGGATACACTAGCTGTCTGGTAAAAAAAAAATTACTTGGTTTCAGGTATTTGACTAAGAGATATCTTGCTGGGAAAAAAAGGTGGAAGTGGGATTTGAACCCATGTAGCTCCTGCACTTTGCTTCTAATTGGGAGCATGTGGCTCAACACGTAGAGCTACCTGAGAAGATATGAACATAGGGTAAACTTTAGGTCTTTTGAGGCAAGGATAAAATGTACAATGTCAATGCGCAGTTGCCTCTACAATTTATATTTCAAATCCGAGTTTGTCATCTGTCCACAGAATGTGATTTCGGATACACTAGCTGTCTGGTAAAAAAAAAAAAACTTGGTTTCAGGTATTTGACTAAGCGATATCTTGCTGGGAAAAAAAGGTGGAAGTGGGATTTGAACCCATGTAGCTCCTGCACTTTGCTTCTAATTGGGAGCATGTGGCTCAACACGTTGAGCTACCAGAGAAGACATGAAGACAGGATAAACTTTAGGTCTTTTGAGGCAAGGATAAAATGTACAATGTCAATGCGCAGTTGCCTCTACAATTTATATTTCAAATCCGAGTTTGTCACCTGTCCACAAAATGTGATTTCGGATTCACTAGCTGTCTGGTAAAAAAAAAAATTACTTGGTTTCAGGTATTTGACTAAGAGATATCTTGCTGGGAAAAAAAGGTGGAAGTGGGATTTGAACCCATGTAGCTCCTGTACATTGCTTCTAATTGGAAGCTTGTGGCTCAACACGTTGAGCTACCAGAGAAGACATGAAGACAGGGTAAACTTTAGGTCTTTTGAGGCAAGGATAAAATGTACAATGTCAATGCGCAGTTGCCTCTACAATTTATATTTCAAATCCGAGTTTGTCATCTGTCCACAGAATGTGATTTCGGATTCACTAGCTGTCTGGTAAAAAAAAAATTACTTGGTTTCAGGTATTTGACTAAGAGATATCTTGCTGGGAAAAAAAGGTGGAAGTGGGATTTGAACCCATGTAGCTCCTGCACTTCGCTTCTAATTGGGAGCATGTGGCTCAACACGTTGAGCTACCAGAGAAGACATGAACATAGGGTAAACTTTAGGTCTTTTGAGGCAAGGATAAAATGTACAATGTCAATGCGCAGTTGCCTCTACAATTTATATTTCAAATCCGAGTTTGTCATCTGTCCACAGAATGTGATTTCGGATTCACTAGCTGTCTGGTAAAAAAAAAAATTACTTGGTTTCAGGTATTTAACAAAGAGATATCTTGCTGGGAAAAAAAGGCGGAAGTGGGATTTGAACCCATGTAGCTCCTGCACTTCGCTTCTAATTGGGAGCATGTGGCTCAACACGTTGAGCTACCAGAGAAGACTTGAGTGTGAGGTAAACTTTAGGTCTTTTGAGGCAAGGATAAAATGTACAATGTCAATGCGCAGTTGCCTCTACAATTTATATTTCAAATCCGAGTTTGTCATCTGTCCACAAAATGTGATTTCGGATTCACTAGCTGTCTGGTAAAAAAAATTACTTGGTTTCAGATATTTGACTAAGAGATATCTTGCTGGGAAAAAAAGGTGGAAGTGGGATTTGAACCCATGTAGCTCCTGCACTTCGCTTCTAATTGGGAGCATGTGGCTCAACACGTTGAGCTACCAGAGAAGACATGAACATAGGGTAAACTTTAGGTCTTTTGAGGCAAGGATAAAATGTACAATGTCAATGCGCAGTTGCCTCTACAATTTATATTTCAAATCCGAGTTTGTCATCTGTCCACAGAATGTGATTTCGGATACACTAGCTGTCTGGTAAAAAAAAAAAAAAACTTGGTTTCAGGTATTTGACTAAGAGATATCTTGCTGGGAAAAAAAGGTGGAAGTGGGATTTGAACCCATGTAGCTCCTGCAATTCGCTTCTAATTGGGAGCATGTGGCTCAACACGTTGAGCTACCAGAGAAGACATGAAAGTAAGGTAAACTTTAGGTCTTTTGAGGCAAGGATAAAATGTACAATGTCAATGCGCAGTTGCCTCTACAATTTATATTTCAAATCCGAGTTTGTCATCTGTCCACAGAATGTGATTTCGGATTCACTAGCTGTCTGGTAAAAAAAAAAATTACTTGGTTTCAGGTATTTAACAAAGAGATATCTTGCTGGGAAAAAAAGGCGGAAGTGGGATTTGAACCCATGTAGCTCCTGCACTTCGCTTCTAATTGGGAGCATGTGGCTCAACACGTTGAGCTACCAGAGAAGACATGAGTGTGAGGTAAACTTTAGGTCTTTTGAGGCAAGGATAAAATGTACAATGTCAATGCGCAGTTGCCTCTACAATTTATATTTCAAATCCGAGTTTGTCATCTGTCCACAAAATGTGATTTCGGATTCACTAGCTGTCTGGTAAAAAAAATTACTTGGTTTCAGATATTTGACTAAGAGATATCTTGCTGGGAAAAAAAGGTGGAAGTGGGATTTGAACCCATGTAGCTCCTGCACTTCGCTTCTAATTGGGAGCATGTGGCTCAACACGTTGAGCTACCAGAGAAGACATGAACATAGGGTAAACTTTAGGTCTTTTGAGGCAAGGATAAAATGTACAATGTCAATGCGCAGTTGCCTCTACAATTTATATTTCAAATCCGAGTTTGTCATCTGTCCACAGAATGTGATTTCGGATACACTAGCTGTCTGGTAAAAAAAAAAAAAACTTGGTTTCAGGTATTTGACTAAGCGATATCTTGCTGGGAAAAAAAGGTGGAAGTGGGATTTGAACCCATGTAGCTCCTGCACTTTGCTTCTAATTGGGAGCATGTGGCTCAACACGTTGAGCTACCAGAGAAGACATGAAGACAGGATAAACTTTAGGTCTTTTGAGGCAAGGATAAAATGTACAATGTCAATGCGCAGTTGCCTCTACAATTTATATTTCAAATCCGAGTTTGTCACCTGTCCACAAAATGTGATTTCGGATTCACTAGCTGTCTGGTAAAAAAAAAAATTACTTGGTTTCAGGTATTTGACTAAGAGATATCTTGCTGGGAAAAAAAGGTGGAAGTGGGATTTGAACTCATGTAGCTCCTGCACTTCGCTTCTAATTGGGGGCATGTGGCTCAACACGTTGAGCTACCAGAGAAGACATGAAAGTAAGGTAAACTTTAGGTCTTTTGAGGCAAGGATAAAATGTACAATGTCAATACGGAGTTGCCTCTACAATTTATATTTCAAAGCCGAGTTTGTCATCTGTCCACAGAATGCGATTTCGGATACACTAGCTGTCTGGTAAAAAAAAAATTACTTGGTTTCAGGTATTTGACTAAGAGATATCTTGCTGGGAAAAAAAGGTGGAAGTGGGATTTGAACCCATGTAGCTCCTGCACTTTGCTTCTAATTGGGAGCATGTGGCTCAACACTTTGAGCTACCAGAGAAGACATGAAGACAGGGTAAACTTCAGGTCTTTTGAGGCAAGGATAAAATGTACAATGTCAATGCGCAGTTGCCTCTACAATTTATATTTCAAATCCGAGTTTGTCATCTGTCCACAGAATGTGATTTCGGATTCACTAGCTGTCTGGTAAAAAAAAAAATTACTTGGTTTCAGGTATTTAACAAAGAGATATCTTGCTGGGAAAAAAAGGCAGAAGTGGGATTTGAACCCATGTAGCTCCTGCACTTCGCTTCTAATTGGGAGCATGTGGCTCAACACGTTGAGCTACCAGAGAAGACATGAGTGTGAGGTAAACTTTAGGTCTTTTGAGGCAAGGATAAAATGTACAATGTCAATGCGCAGTTGCCTCTACAATTTATATTTCAAATCCGAGTTTGTCATCTGTCCACAAAATGTGATTTCGGATTCACTAGCTGTCTGGTAAAAAAAATTACTTGGTTTCAGATATTTGACTAAGAGATATCTTGCTGGGAAAAAAAGGTGGAAGTGGGATTTGAACCCATGTAGCTCCTGCACTTCGCTTCTAATTGGGAGCATGTGGCTCAACACGTTGAGCTACCAGAGAAGACATGAACATAGGGTAAACTTTAGGTCTTTTGAGGCAAGGATAAAATGTACAATGTCAATGCGCAGTTGCCTCTACAATTTATATTTCAAAGCCGAGTTTGTCATCTGTCCACAGAATGCGATTTCGGATACACTAGCTGTCTGGTAAAAAAAAAATTACTTGGTTTCAGGTATTTGACTAAGAGATATCTTGCTGGGAAAAAAAGGTGGAAGTGGGATTTGAACCCATGTAGCTCCTGCACTTTGCTTCTAATTGGGAGCATGTGGCTCAACACGTAGAGCTACCTGAGAAGATATGAACATAGGGTAAACTTTAGGTCTTTTGAGGCAAGGATAAAATGTACAATGTCAATGCGCAGTTGCCTCTACAATTTATATTTCAAATCCGAGTTTGTCATCTGTCCACAGAATGTGATTTCGGATACACTAGCTGTCTGGTAAAAAAAAAAAAACTTGGTTTCAGGTATTTGACTAAGCGATATCTTGCTGGGAAAAAAAGGTGGAAGTGGGATTTGAACCCATGTAGCTCCTGCACTTTGCTTCTAATTGGGAGCATGTGGCTCAACACGTTGAGCTACCAGAGAAGACATGAAGACAGGATAAACTTTAGGTCTTTTGAGGCAAGGATAAAATGTACAATGTCAATGCGCAGTTGCCTCTACAATTTATATTTCAAATCCGAGTTTGTCACCTGTCCACAAAATGTGATTTCGGATTCACTAGCTGTCTGGTAAAAAAAAAAATTACTTGGTTTCAGGTATTTGACTAAGAGATATCTTGCTGGGAAAAAAAGGTGGAAGTGGGATTTGAACCCATGTAGCTACTGTACATTGCTTCTAATTGGAAGCTTGTGGCTCAACACGTTGAGCTACCAGAGAAGACATGAAGACAGGGTAAACTTTAGGTCTTTTGAGGCAAGGATAAAATGTACAATGTCAATGCGCAGTTGCCTCTACAATTTATATTTCAAATCCGAGTTTGTCATCTGTCCACAGAATGTGATTTCGGATTCACTAGCTGTCTGGTAAAAAAAAAATTACTTGGTTTCAGGTATTTGACTAAGAGATATCTTGCTGGGAAAAAAAGGTGGAAGTGGGATTTGAACCCATGTAGCTCCTGCACTTCGCTTCTAATTGGGAGCATGTGGCTCAACACGTTGAGCTACCAGAGAAGACATGAACATAGGGTAAACTTTAGGTCTTTTGAGGCAAGGATAAAATGTACAATGTCAATGCGCAGTTGCCTCTACAATTTATATTTCAAATCCGAGTTTGTCATCTGTCCACAGAATGTGATTTCGGATTCACTAGCTGTCTGGTAAAAAAAAAATTACTTGGTTTCAGGTATTTAACAAAGAGATATCTTGCTGGGAAAAAAAGGCGGAAGTGGGATTTGAACCCATGTAGCTCCTGCACTTCGCTTCTAATTGGGAGCATGTGGCTCAACACGTTGAGCTACCAGAGAAGACTTGAGTGTGAGGTAAACTTTAGGTCTTTTGAGGCAAGGATAAAATGTACAATGTCAATGCGCAGTTGCCTCTACAATTTATATTTCAAATCCGAGTTTGTCATCTGTCCACAAAATGTGATTTCGGATTCACTAGCTGTCTGGTAAAAAAAATTACTTGGTTTCAGATATTTGACTAAGAGATATCTTGCTGGGAAAAAAAGGTGGAAGTGGGATTTGAACCCATGTAGCTCCTGCACTTCGCTTCTAATTGGGAGCATGTGGCTCAACACGTTGAGCTACCAGAGAAGACATGAACATAGGGTAAACTTTAGGTCTTTTGAGGCAAGGATAAAATGTACAATGTCAATGCGCAGTTGCCTCTACAATTTATATTTCAAATCCGAGTTTGTCATCTGTCCACAGAATGTGATTTCGGATACACTAGCTGTCTGGTAAAAAAAAAAAAAAACTTGGTTTCAGGTATTTGACTAAGAGATATCTTGCTGGGAAAAAAAGGTGGAAGTGGGATTTGAACCCATGTAGCTCCTGCAATTCGCTTCTAATTGGGAGCATGTGGCTCAACACGTTGAGCTACCAGAGAAGACATGAAAGTAAGGTAAACTTTAGGTCTTTTGAGGCAAGGATAAAATGTACAATGTCAATACGGAGTTGCCTCTACAATTTATATTTCAAAGCCGAGTTTGTCATCTGTCCACAGAATGCGATTTCGGATACACTAGCTGTCTGGTAAAAAAAAAATGACTTGGTTTCAGGTATTTGACTAAGAGATATCTTGCTGGGAAAAAAAGGTGGAAGTGGGATTTGAACCCATGTAGCTCCTGCACTTTGCTTCTAATTGGGAGCATGTGGCTCAACACTTTGAGCTACCAGAGAAGACATGAAGACAGGGTAAACTTCAGGTCTTTTGAGGCAAGGATAAAATGTACAATGTCAATGCGCAGTTGCCTCTACAATTTATATTTCAAATCCGAGTTTGTCATCTGTCCACAGAATGTGATTTCGGATACACTAGCTGTCTGGTAAAAAAAAAATTACTTGGTTTCAGGTATTTGACTAAGAGATATCTTGCTGGGAAAAAAAGGTGGAAGTGGGATTTGAACCCATGTAGCTCCTGCACTTTGCTTCTAATTGGGAGCATGTGGCTCAACACGTAGAGCTACCTGAGAAGATATGAACATAGGGTAAACTTTAGGTCTTTTGAGGCAAGGATAAAATGTACAATGTCAATGCGCAGTTGCCTCTACAATTTATATTTCAAATCCGAGTTTGTCATCTGTCCACAGAATGTGATTTCGGATACACTAGCTGTCTGGTAAAAAAAAAAAAACTTGGTTTCAGGTATTTGACTAAGCGATATCTTGCTGGGAAAAAAAGGTGGAAGTGGGATTTGAACCCATGTAGCTCCTGCACTTTGCTTCTAATTGGGAGCATGTGGCTCAACACGTTGAGCTACCAGAGAAGACATGAAGACAGGATAAACTTTAGGTCTTTTGAGGCAAGGATAAAATGTACAATGTCAATGCGCAGTTGCCTCTACAATTTATATTTCAAATCCGAGTTTGTCACCTGTCCACAAAATGTGATTTCGGATTCACTAGCTGTCTGGTAAAAAAAAAAATTACTTGGTTTCAGGTATTTGACTAAGAGATATCTTGCTGGGAAAAAAAGGTGGAAGTGGGATTTGAACCCATGTAGCTCCTGTACATTGCTTCTAATTGGAAGCTTTTGGCTCAACACGTTGAGCTACCAGAGAAGACATGAAGACAGGGTAAACTTTAGGTCTTTTGAGGCAAGGATAAAATGTACAATGTCAATGCGCAGTTGCCTCTACAATTTATATTTCAAATCCGAGTTTGTCATCTGTCCACAGAATGTGATTTCGGATTCACTAGCTGTCTGGTAAAAAAAAAATTACTTGGTTTCAGGTATTTGACTAAGAGATATCTTGCTGGGAAAAAAAGGTGGAAGTGGGATTTGAACCCATGTAGCTCCTGCACTTCGCTTCTAATTGGGAGCATGTGGCTCAACACGTTGAGCTACCAGAGAAGACATGAACATAGGGTAAACTTTAGGTCTTTTGAGGCAAGGATAAAATGTACAATGTCAATGCGCAGTTGCCTCTACAATTTATATTTCAAATCCGAGTTTGTCATCTGTCCACAGAATGTGATTTCGGATTCACTAGCTGTCTGGTAAAAAAAAAAATTACTTGGTTTCAGGTATTTAACAAAGAGATATCTTGCTGGGAAAAAAAGGCGGAAGTGGGATTTGAACCCATGTAGCTCCTGCACTTCGCTTCTAATTGGGAGCATGTGGCTCAACACGTTGAGCTACCAGAGAAGACATGAGTGTGAGGTAAACTTTAGGTCTTTTGAGGCAAGGATAAAATGTAAAATGTCAATGCGCAGTTGCCTCTACAATTTATATTTCAAATCCGAGTTTGTCATCTGTCCACAAAATGTGATTTCGGATTCACTAGCTGTCTGGTAAAAAAAATTACTTGGTTTCAGATATTTGACTAAGAGATATCTTGCTGGGAAAAAAAGGTGGAAGTGGGATTTGAACCCATGTAGCTCCTGCACTTCGCTTCTAATTGGGAGCATGTGGCTCAACACGTTGAGCTACCAGAGAAGACATGAACATAGGGTAAACTTTAGGTCTTTTGAGGCAAGGATAAAATGTACAATGTCAATGCGCAGTTGCCTCTACAATTTATATTTCAAATCCGAGTTTGTCATCTGTCCACAGAATGTGATTTCGGATACACTAGCTGTCTGGTAAAAAAAAAAAAACTTGGTTTCAGGTATTTGACTAAGCGATATCTTGCTGGGAAAAAAAGGTGGAAGTGGGATTTGAACCCATGTAGCTCCTGCACTTTGCTTCTAATTGGGAGCATGTGGCTCAACACATTGAGCTACCAGAGAAGACATGAAGACAGGATAAACTTTAGGTCTTTTGAGGCAAGGATAAAATGTACAATGTCAATGCGCAGTTGCCTCTACAATTTATATTTCAAATCCGAGTTTGTCACCTGTCCACAAAATGTGATTTCGGATTCACTAGCTGTCTGGTAAAAAAAAAATTACTTGGTTTCAGGTATTTGACTAAGAGATATCTTGCTGGGAAAAAAAGGTGGAAGTGGGATTTGAACCCATGTAGCTCCTGTACATTGCTTCTAATTGGAAGCTTGTGGCTCAACACGTTGAGCTACCAGAGAAGACATGAAGACAGGGTAAACTTTAGGTCTTTTGAGGCAAGGATAAAATGTACAATGTCAATGCGCAGTTGCCTCTACAATTTATATTTCAAATCCGAGTTTGTCATCTGTCCACAGAATGTGATTTCGGATTCACTAGCTGTCTGGTAAAAAAAAAATTACTTGGTTTCAGGTATTTGACTAAGAGATATCTTGCTGGGAAAAAAAGGTGGAAGTGGGATTTGAACCCATGTAGCTCCTGCACTTCGCTTCTAATTGGGAGCATGTGGCTCAACACGTTGAGCTACCAGAGAAGACATGAACATAGGGTAAACTTTAGGTCTTTTGAGGCAAGGATAAAATGTACAATGTCAATGCGCAGTTGCCTCTACAATTTATATTTCAAATCCGAGTTTGTCATCTGTCCACAGAATGTGATTTCGGATTCACTAGCTGTCTGGTAAAAAAAAAAAATTACTTGGTTTCAGGTATTTAACAAAGAGATATCTTGCTGGGAAAAAAAGGCGGAAGTGGGATTTGAACCCATGTAGCTCCTGCACTTCGCTTCTAATTGGGAGCATGTGGCTCAACACGTTGAGCTACCAGAGAAGACATGAGTGTGAGGTAAACTTTAGGTCTTTTGAGGCAAGGATAAAATGTACAATGTCAATGCGCAGTTGCCTCTACAATTTATATTTCAAATCCGAGTTTGTCATCTGTCCACAAAATGTGATTTCGGATTCACTAGCTGTCTGGTAAAAAAAATTACTTGGTTTCAGATATTTGACTAAGAGATATCTTGCTGGGAAAAAAAGGTGGAAGTGGGATTTGAACCCATGTAGCTCCTGCACTTCGCTTCTAATTGGGAGCATGTGGCTCAACACGTTGAGCTACCAGAGAAGACATGAACATAGGGTAAACTTTAGGTCTTTTGAGGCAAGGATAAAATGTACAATGTCAATGCGCAGTTGCCTCTACAATTTATATTTCAAATCCGAGTTTGTCATCTGTCCACAGAATGTGATTTCGGATACACTAGCTGTCTGGTAAAAAAAAAAAAACTTGGTTTCAGGTATTTGACTAAGCGATATCTTGCTGGGAAAAAAAGGTGGAAGTGGGATTTGAACCCATGTAGCTCCTGCACTTTGCTTCTAATTGGGAGCATGTGGCTCAACACGTTGAGCTACCAGAGAAGACATGAAAGTTAGGTAAACTTTAGGTCTTTTGAGGCAAGGATAAAATGTACAATGTCAATACGGAGTTGCCTCTACAATTTATATTTCAAAGCCGAGTTTGTCATCTGTCCACAGAATGCGATTTCGGATACACTAGCTGTCTGGTAAAAAAAAAATTACTTGGTTTCAGGTATTTGACTAAGAGATATCTTGCTGGGAAAAAAAGGTGGAAGTGGGATTTGAACCCATGTAGCTCCTGCACTTTGCTTCTAATTGGGAGCATGTGGCTCAACACGTAGAGCTACCTGAGAAGATATGAACATAGGGTAAACTTTAGGTCTTTTGAGGCAAGGATAAAATGTACAATGTCAATGCGCAGTTGCCTCTACAATTTATATTTCAAATCCGAGTTTGTCATCTGTCCACAGAATGTGATTTCGGATACACTAGCTGTCTGGTAAAAAAAAAAAACTTGGTTTCAGGTATTTGACTAAGCGATATCTTGCTGGGAAAAAAAGGTGGAAGTGGGATTTGAACCCATGTAGCTCCTGCACTTTGCTTCTAATTGGGAGCATGTGGCTCAACACGTTGAGCTACCAGAGAAGACATGAAGACAGGATAAACTTTAGGTCTTTTGAGGCAAGGATAAAATGTACAATGTCAATGCGCAGTTGCCTCTACAATTTATATTTCAAATCCGAGTTTGTCACCTGTCCACAAAATGTGATTTCGGATTCACTAGCTGTCTGGTAAAAAAAAAAATTACTTGGTTTCAGGTATTTGACTAAGAGATATCTTGCTGGGAAAAAAAGGTGGAAGTGGGATTTGAACCCATGTAGCTCCTGTACATTGCTTCTAATTGGAAGCTTGTGGCTCAACACGTTGAGCTACCAGAGAAGACATGAAGACAGGGTAAACTTTAGGTCTTTTGAGGCAAGGATAAAATGTACAATGTCAATGCGCAGTTGCCTCTACAATTTATATTTCAAATCCGAGTTTGTCATCTGTCCACAGAATGTGATTTCGGATTCACTAGCTGTCTGGTAAAAAAAAAATTACTTGGTTTCAGGTATTTGACTAAGAGATATCTTGCTGGGAAAAAAAGGTGGAAGTGGGATTTGAACCCATGTAGCTCCTGCACTTCGCTTCTAATTGGGAGCATGTGGCTCAACACGTTGAGCTACCAGAGAAGACATGAACATAGGGTAAACTTTAGGTCTTTTGAGGCAAGGATAAAATGTACAATGTCAATGCGCAGTTGCCTCTACAATTTATATTTCAAATCCGAGTTTGTCATCTGTCCACAGAATGTGATTTCGGATTCACTAGCTGTCTGGTAAAAAAAAAAATTACTTGGTTTCAGGTATTTAACAAAGAGATATCTTGCTGGGAAAAAAAGGCGGAAGTGGGATTTGAACCCATGTAGCTCCTGCACTTCGCTTCTAATTGGGAGCATGTGGCTCAACACGTTGAGCTACCAGAGAAGACATGAGTGTGAGGTAAACTTTAGGTCTTTTGAGGCAAGGATAAAATGTACAATGTCAATGCGCAGTTGCCTCTACAATTTATATTTCAAATCCGAGTTTGTCATCTGTCCACAAAATGTGATTTCGGATTCACTAGCTGTCTGGTAAAAAAAATTACTTGGTTTCAGATATTTGACTAAGAGATATCTTGCTGGGAAAAAAAGGTGGAAGTGGGATTTGAACCCATGTAGCTCCTGCACTTCGCTTCTAATTGGGAGCATGTGGCTCAACACGTTGAGCTACCAGAGAAGACATGAACATAGGGTAAACTTTAGGTCTTTTGAGGCAAGGATAAAATGTACAATGTCAATGCGCAGTTGCCTCTACAATTTATATTTCAAATCCGAGTTTGTCATCTGTCCACAGAATGTGATTTCGGATACACTAGCTGTCTGGTAAAAAAAAAAAAACTTGGTTTCAGGTATTTGACTAAGCGATATCTTGCTGGGAAAAAAAGGTGGAAGTGGGATTTGAACCCATGTAGCTCCTGCACTTTGCTTCTAATTGGGAGCATGTGGTTCAACACGTTGAGCTACCAGAGAAGACATGAAGACAGGATAAACTTTAGGTCTTTTGAGGCAAGGATAAAATGTACAATGTCAATGCGCAGTTGCCTCTACAATTTATATTTCAAATCCGAGTTTGTCACCTGTCCACAAAATGTGATTTCGGATTCACTAGCTGTCTGGTAAAAAAAAAATTACTTGGTTTCAGGTATTTGACTAAGAGATATCTTGCTGGGAAAAAAAGGTGGAAGTGGGATTTGAACTAATGTAGCTCCTGCACTTCGCTTCTAATTGGGGGCATGTGGCTCAACACGTTGAGCTACCAGAGAAGACATGAAAGTTAGGTAAACTTTAGGTCTTTTGAGGCAAGGATAAAATGTACAATGTCAATACGGAGTTGCCTCTACAATTTATATTTCAAAGCCGAGTTTGTCATCTGTCCACAGAATGCGATTTCGGATACACTAGCTGTCTGGTAAAAAAAAAAAAACTTGGTTTCAGGTATTTGACTAAGCGATATCTTGCTGGGAAAAAAAGGTGGAAGTGGGATTTGAACCCATGTAGCTCCTGCACTTTGCTTCTAATTGGGAGCATGTGGCTCAACACGTTGAGCTACCAGAGAAGACATGAAGACAGGATAAACTTTAGGTCTTTTGAGGCAAGGATAAAATGTACAATGTCAATGCGCAGTTGCCTCTACAATTTATATTTCAAATCCGAGTTTGTCACCTGTCCACAAAATGTGATTTCGGATTCACTAGCTGTCTGGTAAAAAAAAAAATTACTTGGTTTCAGGTATTTGACTAAGAGATATCTTGCTGGGAAAAAAAGGTGGAAGTGGGATTTGAACCCATGTAGCTCCTGTACATTGCTTCTAATTGGAAGCTTGTGGCTCAACACGTTGAGCTACCAGAGAAGACATGAAGACAGGGTAAACTTTAGGTCTTTTGAGGCAAGGATAAAATGTACAATGTCAATGCGCAGTTGCCTCTACAATTTATATTTCAAATCCGAGTTTGTCATCTGTCCACAGAATGTGATTTCGGATACACTAGCTGTCTGGTAAAAAAAAAAAAAAACTTGGTTTCAGGTATTTGACTAAGAGATATCTTGCTGGGAAAAAAAGGTGGAAGTGGGATTTGAACTCATGTAGCTCCTGCAATTCGCTTCTAATTGGGAGCATGTGGCTCAACACGTTGAGCTACCAGAGAAGACATGAAAGTTAGGTAAACTTTAGGTCTTTTGAGGCAAGGATAAAATGTACAATGTCAATACGGAGTTGCCTCTACAATTTATATTTCAAAGCCGAGTTTGTCATCTGTCCACAGAATGCGATTTCGGATACACTAGCTGTCTGGTAAAAAAAAATTACTTGGTTTCAGGTATTTGACTAAGAGATATCTTGCTGGGAAAAAAAGGTGGAAGTGGGATTTGAACCCATGTAGCTCCTGCACTTTGCTTCTAATTGGGAGCATGTGGCTCAACACGTAGAGCTACCTGAGAAGATATGAACATAGGGTAAACTTTAGGTCTTTTGAGGCAAGGATAAAATGTACAATGTCAATGCGCAGTTGCCTCTACAATTTATATTTCAAATCCGAGTTTGTCATCTGTCCACAAAATGTGATTTCGGATTCACTAGCTGTCTGGTAAAAAAAATTACTTGGTTTCAGATATTTGACTAAGAGATATCTTGCTGGGAAAAAAAGGTGGAAGTGGGATTTGAACCCATGTAGCTCCTGCACTTCGCTTCTAATTGGGAGCATGTGGCTCAACACGTTGAGCTACCAGAGAAGACATGAACATAGGGTAAACTTTAGGTCTTTTGAGGCAAGGATAAAATGTACAATGTCAATGCGCAGTTGCCTCTACAATTTATATTTCAAATCCGAGTTTGTCATCTGTCCACAGAATGTGATTTCGGATACACTAGCTGTCTGGTAAAAAAAAAAAAACTTGGTTTCAGGTATTTGACTAAGCGATATCTTGCTGGGAAAAAAAGGTGGAAGTGGGATTTGAACCCATGTAGCTCCTGCACTTTGCTTCTAATTGGGAGCATGTGGCTCAACACGTTGAGCTACCAGAGAAGACATGAAGACAGGATAAACTTTAGGTCTTTTGAGGCAAGGATAAAATGTACAATGTCAATGCGCAGTTGCCTCTACAATTTATATTTCAAATCCGAGTTTGTCACCTGTCCACAAAATGTGATTTCGGATTCACTAGCTGTCTGGTAAAAAAAAAAATTACTTGGTTTCAGGTATTTGACTAAGAGATATCTTGCTGGGAAAAAAAGGTGGAAGTGGGATTTGAACTAATGTAGCTCCTGCACTTCGCTTCTAATTGGGGGCATGTGGCTCAACACGTTGAGCTACCAGAGAAGACATGAAAGTTAGGTAAACTTTAGGTCTTTTGAGGCAAGGATAAAATGTACAATGTCAATACGGAGTTGCCTCTACAATTTATATTTCAAAGCCGAGTTTGTCATCTGTCCACAGAATGCGATTTCGGATACACTAGCTGTCTGGTAAAAAAAAAAAAACTTGGTTTCAGGTATTTGACTAAGCGATATCTTGCTGGGAAAAAAAGGTGGAAGTGGGATTTGAACCCATGTAGCTCCTGCACTTTGCTTCTAATTGGGAGCATGTGGCTCAACACGTTGAGCTACCAGAGAAGACATGAAGACAGGATAAACTTTAGGTCTTTTGAGGCAAGGATAAAATGTACAATGTCAATGCGCAGTTGCCTCTACAATTTATATTTCAAATCCGAGTTTGTCACCTGTCCACAAAATGTGATTTCGGATTCACTAGCTGTCTGGTAAAAAAAAAAATTACTTGGTTTCAGGTATTTGACTAAGAGATATCTTGCTGGGAAAAAAAGGTGGAAGTGGGATTTGAACCCATGTAGCTCCTGTACATTGCTTCTAATTGGAAGCTTGTGGCTCAACACGTTGAGCTACCAGAGAAGACATGAAGACAGGGTAAACTTTAGGTCTTTTGAGGCAAGGATAAAATGTACAATGTCAATGCGCAGTTGCCTCTACAATTTATATTTCAAATCCGAGTTTGTCATCTGTCCACAGAATGTGATTTCGGATACACTAGCTGTCTGGTAAAAAAAAAAAAAACTTGGTTTCAGGTATTTGACTAAGAGATATCTTGCTGGGAAAAAAAGGTGGAAGTGGGATTTGAACTCATGTAGCTCCTGCAATTCGCTTCTAATTGGGAGCATGTGGCTCAACACGTTGAGCTACCAGAGAAGACATGAAAGTTAGGTAAACTTTAGGTCTTTTGAGGCAAGGATAAAATGTACAATGTCAATACGGAGTTGCCTCTACAATTTATATTTCAAAGCCGAGTTTGTCATCTGTCCACAGAATGCGATTTCGGATACACTAGCTGTCTGGTAAAAAAAAATTACTTGGTTTCAGGTATTTGACTAAGAGATATCTTGCTGGGAAAAAAAGGTGGAAGTGGGATTTGAACCCATGTAGCTCCTGCACTTTGCTTCTAATTGGGAGCATGTGGCTCAACACGTAGAGCTACCTGAGAAGATATGAACATAGGGTAAACTTTAGGTCTTTTGAGGCAAGGATAAAATGTACAATGTCAATGCGCAGTTGCCTCTACAATTTATATTTCAAATCCGAGTTTGTCATCTGTCCACAGAATGTGATTTCGGATACACTAGCTGTCTGGTAAAAAAAAAAAAACTTGGTTTCAGGTATTTGACTAAGCGATATCTTGCTGGGAAAAAAAGGTGGAAGTGGGATTTGAACCCATGTAGCTCCTGCACTTTGCTTCTAATTGGGAGCATGTGGCTCAACACGTTGAGCTACCAGAGAAGACATGAAGACAGGATAAACTTTAGGTCTTTTGAGGCAAGGATAAAATGTACAATGTCAATGCGCAGTTGCCTCTACAATTTATATTTCAAATCCGAGTTTGTCACCTGTCCACAAAATGTGATTTCGGATTCACTAGCTGTCTGGTAAAAAAAAAAATTACTTGGTTTCAGGTATTTGACTAAGAGATATCTTGCTGGGAAAAAAAGGTGGAAGTGGGATTTGAACCCATGTAGCTCCTGTACATTGCTTCTAATTGGAAGCTTGTGGCTCAACACGTTGAGCTACCAGAGAAGACATGAAGACAGGGTAAACTTTAGGTCTTTTGAGGCAAGGATAAAATGTACAATGTCAATGCGCAGTTGCCTCTACAATTTATATTTCAAATCCGAGTTTGTCATCTGTCCACAGAATGTGATTTCGGATTCACTAGCTGTCTGGTAAAAAAAAAATTACTTGGTTTCAGGTATTTGACTAAGAGATATCTTGCTGGGAAAAAAAGGTGGAAGTGGGATTTGAACCCATGTAGCTCCTGCACTTCGCTTCTAATTGGGAGCATGTGGCTCAACACGTTGAGCTACCAGAGAAGACATGAACATAGGGTAAACTTTAGGTCTTTTGAGGCAAGGATAAAATGTACAATGTCAATGCGCAGTTGCCTCTACAATTTATATTTCAAATCCGAGTTTGTCATCTGTCCACAGAATGTGATTTCGGATTCACTAGCTGTCTGGTAAAAAAAAAAATTACTTGGTTTCAGGTATTTAACAAAGAGATATCTTGCTGGGAAAAAAAGGCGGAAGTGGGATTTGAACCCATGTAGCTCCTGCACTTCGCTTCTAATTGGGAGCATGTGGCTCAACACGTTGAGCTACCAGAGAAGACATGAGTGTGAGGTAAACTTTAGGTCTTTTGAGGCAAGGATAAAATGTACAATGTCAATGCGCAGTTGCCTCTACAATTTATATTTCAAATCCGAGTTTGTCATCTGTCCACAAAATGTGATTTCGGATTCACTAGCTGTCTGGTAAAAAAAATTACTTGGTTTCAGATATTTGACTAAGAGATATCTTGCTGGGAAAAAAAGGTGGAAGTGGGATTTGAACCCATGTAGCTCCTGCACTTCGCTTCTAATTGGGAGCATGTGGCTCAACACGTTGAGCTACCAGAGAAGACATGAACATAGGGTAAACTTTAGGTCTTTTGAGGCAAGGATAAAATGTACAATGTCAATGCGCAGTTGCCTCTACAATTTATATTTCAAATCCGAGTTTGTCATCTGTCCACAGAATGTGATTTCGGATACACTAGCTGTCTGGTAAAAAAAAAAAAACTTGGTTTCAGGTATTTGACTAAGCGATATCTTGCTGGGAAAAAAAGGTGGAAGTGGGATTTGAACCCATGTAGCTCCTGCACTTTGCTTCTAATTGGGAGCATGTGGCTCAACACGTTGAGCTACCAGAGAAGACATGAAAGTTAGGTAAACTTTAGGTCTTTTGAGGCAAGGATAAAATGTACAATGTCAATACGGAGTTGCCTCTACAATTTATATTTCAAAGCCGAGTTTGTCATCTGTCCACAGAATGCGATTTCGGATACACTAGCTGTCTGGTAAAAAAAAAATTACTTGGTTTCAGGTATTTGACTAAGAGATATCTTGCTGGGAAAAAAAGGTGGAAGTGGGATTTGAACCCATGTAGCTCCTGCACTTTGCTTCTAATTGGGAGCATGTGGCTCAACACGTAGAGCTACCTGAGAAGATATGAACATAGGGTAAACTTTAGGTCTTTTGAGGCAAGGATAAAATGTACAATGTCAATGCGCAGTTGCCTCTACAATTTATATTTCAAATCCGAGTTTGTCATCTGTCCACAGAATGTGATTTCGGATACACTAGCTGTCTGGTAAAAAAAAAAAACTTGGTTTCAGGTATTTGACTAAGCGATATCTTGCTGGGAAAAAAAGGTGGAAGTGGGATTTGAACCCATGTAGCTCCTGCACTTTGCTTCTAATTGGGAGCATGTGGCTCAACACGTTGAGCTACCAGAGAAGACATGAAGACAGGATAAACTTTAGGTCTTTTGAGGCAAGGATAAAATGTACAATGTCAATGCGCAGTTGCCTCTACAATTTATATTTCAAATCCGAGTTTGTCACCTGTCCACAAAATGTGATTTCGGATTCACTAGCTGTCTGGTAAAAAAAAAAATTACTTGGTTTCAGGTATTTGACTAAGAGATATCTTGCTGGGAAAAAAAGGTGGAAGTGGGATTTGAACCCATGTAGCTCCTGTACATTGCTTCTAATTGGAAGCTTGTGGCTCAACACGTTGAGCTACCAGAGAAGACATGAAGACAGGGTAAACTTTAGGTCTTTTGAGGCAAGGATAAAATGTACAATGTCAATGCGCAGTTGCCTCTACAATTTATATTTCAAATCCGAGTTTGTCATCTGTCCACAGAATGTGATTTCGGATTCACTAGCTGTCTGGTAAAAAAAAAATTACTTGGTTTCAGGTATTTGACTAAGAGATATCTTGCTGGGAAAAAAAGGTGGAAGTGGGATTTGAACCCATGTAGCTCCTGCACTTCGCTTCTAATTGGGAGCATGTGGCTCAACACGTTGAGCTACCAGAGAAGACATGAACATAGGGTAAACTTTAGGTCTTTTGAGGCAAGGATAAAATGTACAATGTCAATGCGCAGTTGCCTCTACAATTTATATTTCAAATCCGAGTTTGTCATCTGTCCACAGAATGTGATTTCGGATTCACTAGCTGTCTGGTAAAAAAAAAAATTACTTGGTTTCAGGTATTTAACAAAGAGATATCTTGCTGGGAAAAAAAGGCGGAAGTGGGATTTGAACCCATGTAGCTCCTGCACTTCGCTTCTAATTGGGAGCATGTGGCTCAACACGTTGAGCTACCAGAGAAGACATGAGTGTGAGGTAAACTTTAGGTCTTTTGAGGCAAGGATAAAATGTACAATGTCAATGCGCAGTTGCCTCTACAATTTATATTTCAAATCCGAGTTTGTCATCTGTCCACAAAATGTGATTTCGGATTCACTAGCTGTCTGGTAAAAAAAATTACTTGGTTTCAGATATTTGACTAAGAGATATCTTGCTGGGAAAAAAAGGTGGAAGTGGGATTTGAACCCATGTAGCTCCTGCACTTCGCTTCTAATTGGGAGCATGTGGCTCAACACGTTGAGCTACCAGAGAAGACATGAACATAGGGTAAACTTTAGGTCTTTTGAGGCAAGGATAAAATGTACAATGTCAATGCGCAGTTGCCTTTACAATTTATATTTCAAATCCGAGTTTGTCATCTGTCCACAGAATGTGATTTCGGATACACTAGCTGTCTGGTAAAAAAAAAAAAACTTGGTTTCAGGTATTTGACTAAGCGATATCTTGCTGGGAAAAAAAGGTGGAAGTGGGATTTGAACCCATGTAGCTCCTGCACTTTGCTTCTAATTGGGAGCATGTGGCTCAACACGTTGAGCTACCAGAGAAGACATGAAGACAGGATAAACTTTAGGTCTTTTGAGGCAAGGATAAAATGTACAATGTCAATGCGCAGTTGCCTCTACAATTTATATTTCAAATCCGAGTTTGTCACCTGTCCACAAAATGTGATTTCGGATTCACTAGCTGTCTGGTAAAAAAAAAAATTACTTGGTTTCAGGTATTTGACTAAGAGATATCTTGCTGGGAAAAAAAGGTGGAAGTGGGATTTGAACTAATGTAGCTCCTGCACTTCGCTTCTAATTGGGGGCATGTGGCTCAACACGTTGAGCTACCAGAGAAGACATGAAAGTTAGGTAAACTTTAGGTCTTTTGAGGCAAGGATAAAATGTACAATGTCAATACGGAGTTGCCTCTACAATTTATATTTCAAAGCCGAGTTTGTCATCTGTCCACAGAATGCGATTTCGGATACACTAGCTGTCTGGTAAAAAAAAAAAAACTTGGTTTCAGGTATTTGACTAAGCGATATCTTGCTGGGAAAAAAAGGTGGAAGTGGGATTTGAACCCATGTAGCTCCTGCACTTTGCTTCTAATTGGGAGCATGTGGCTCAACACGTTGAGCTACCAGAGAAGACATGAAGACAGGATAAACTTTAGGTCTTTTGAGGCAAGGATAAAATGTACAATGTCAATGCGCAGTTGCCTCTACAATTTATATTTCAAATCCGAGTTTGTCACCTGTCCACAAAATGTGATTTCGGATTCACTAGCTGTCTGGTAAAAAAAAAAATTACTTGGTTTCAGGTATTTGACTAAGAGATATCTTGCTGGGAAAAAAAGGTGGAAGTGGGATTTGAACCCATGTAGCTCCTGTACATTGCTTCTAATTGGAAGCTTGTGGCTCAACACGTTGAGCTACCAGAGAAGACATGAAGACAGGGTAAACTTTAGGTCTTTTGAGGCAAGGATAAAATGTACAATGTCAATGCGCAGTTGCCTCTACAATTTATATTTCAAATCCGAGTTTGTCATCTGTCCACAGAATGTGATTTCGGATACACTAGCTGTCTGGTAAAAAAAAAAAAAAACTTGGTTTCAGGTATTTGACTAAGAGATATCTTGCTGGGAAAAAAAGGTGGAAGTGGGATTTGAACTCATGTAGCTCCTGCAATTCGCTTCTAATTGGGAGCATGTGGCTCAACACGTTGAGCTACCAGAGAAGACATGAAAGTTAGGTAAACTTTAGGTCTTTTGAGGCAAGGATAAAATGTACAATGTCAATACGGAGTTGCCTCTACAATTTATATTTCAAAGCCGAGTTTGTCATCTGTCCACAGAATGCGATTTCGGATACACTAGCTGTCTGGTAAAAAAAAATTACTTGGTTTCAGGTATTTGACTAAGAGATATCTTGCTGGGAAAAAAAGGTGGAAGTGGGATTTGAACCCATGTAGCTCCTGCACTTTGCTTCTAATTGGGAGCATGTGGCTCAACACGTAGAGCTACCTGAGAAGATATGAACATAGGGTAAACTTTAGGTCTTTTGAGGCAAGGATAAAATGTACAATGTCAATGCGCAGTTGCCTCTACAATTTATATTTCAAATCCGAGTTTGTCATCTGTCCACAAAATGTGATTTCGGATTCACTAGCTGTCTGGTAAAAAAAATTACTTGGTTTCAGATATTTGACTAAGAGATATCTTGCTGGGAAAAAAAGGTGGAAGTGGGATTTGAACCCATGTAGCTCCTGCACTTCGCTTCTAATTGGGAGCATGTGGCTCAACACGTTGAGCTACCAGAGAAGACATGAACATAGGGTAAACTTTAGGTCTTTTGAGGCAAGGATAAAATGTACAATGTCAATGCGCAGTTGCCTCTACAATTTATATTTCAAATCCGAGTTTGTCATCTGTCCACAGAATGTGATTTCGGATACACTAGCTGTCTGGTAAAAAAAAAAAAACTTGGTTTCAGGTATTTGACTAAGCGATATCTTGCTGGGAAAAAAAGGTGGAAGTGGGATTTGAACCCATGTAGCTCCTGCACTTTGCTTCTAATTGGGAGCATGTGGCTCAACACGTTGAGCTACCAGAGAAGACATGAAGACAGGATAAACTTTAGGTCTTTTGAGGCAAGGATAAAATGTACAATGTCAATGCGCAGTTGCCTCTACAATTTATATTTCAAATCCGAGTTTGTCACCTGTCCACAAAATGTGATTTCGGATTCACTAGCTGTCTGGTAAAAAAAAAAATTACTTGGTTTCAGGTATTTGACTAAGAGATATCTTGCTGGGAAAAAAAGGTGGAAGTGGGATTTGAACTAATGTAGCTCCTGCACTTCGCTTCTAATTGGGGGCATGTGGCTCAACACGTTGAGCTACCAGAGAAGACATGAAAGTTAGGTAAACTTTTGGTCTTTTGAGGCAAGTATAAAATGTACAATGTCAATACGGAGTTGCCTCTACAATTTATATTTCAAAGCCGAGTTTGTCATCTGTCCACAGAATGCGATTTCGGATACACTAGCTGTCTGGTAAAAAAAAAAAAACTTGGTTTCAGGTATTTGACTAAGCGATATCTTGCTGGGAAAAAAAGGTGGAAGTGGGATTTGAACCCATGTAGCTCCTGCACTTTGCTTCTAATTGGGAGCATGTGGCTCAACACGTTGAGCTACCAGAGAAGACATGAAGACAGGATAAACTTTAGGTCTTTTGAGGCAAGGATAAAATGTACAATGTCAATGCGCAGTTGCCTCTACAATTTATATTTCAAATCCGAGTTTGTCACCTGTCCACAAAATGTGATTTCGGATTCACTAGCTGTCTGGTAAAAAAAAAAATTACTTGGTTTCAGGTATTTGACTAAGAGATATCTTGCTGGGAAAAAAAGGTGGAAGTGGGATTTGAACCCATGTAGCTCCTGTACATTGCTTCTAATTGGAAGCTTGTGGCTCAACACGTTGAGCTACCAGAGAAGACATGAAGACAGGGTAAACTTTAGGTCTTTTGAGGCAAGGATAAAATGTACAATGTCAATGCGCAGTTGCCTCTACAATTTATATTTCAAATCCGAGTTTGTCATCTGTCCACAGAATGTGATTTCGGATACACTAGCTGTCTGGTAAAAAAAAAAAAAAACTTGGTTTCAGGTATTTGACTAAGAGATATCTTGCTGGGAAAAAAAGGTGGAAGTGGGATTTGAACTCATGTAGCTCCTGCAATTCGCTTCTAATTGGGAGCATGTGGCTCAACACGTTGAGCTACCAGAGAAGACATGAAAGTTAGGTAAACTTTAGGTCTTTTGAGGCAAGGATAAAATGTACAATGTCAATACGGAGTTGCCTCTACAATTTATATTTCAAATCCGAGTTTGTCATCTGTCCACAGAATGTGATTTCGGATTCACTAGCTGTCTGGTAAAAAAAAAAATTACTTGGTTTCAGGTATTTAACAAAGAGATATCTTGCTGGGAAAAAAAGGCGGAAGTGGGATTTGAACCCATGTAGCTCCTGCACTTCGCTTCTAATTGGGAGCATGTGGCTCAACACGTTGAGCTACCAGAGAAGACATGAGTGTGAGGTAAACTTTAGGTCTTTTGAGGCAAGGATAAAATGTACAATGTCAATGCGCAGTTGCCTCTACAATTTATATTTCAAATCCGAGTTTGTCATCTGTCCACAAAATGTGATTTCGGATTCACTAGCTGTCTGGTAAAAAAAATTACTTGGTTTCAGATATTTGACTAAGAGATATCTTGCTGGGAAAAAAAGGTGGAAGTGGGATTTGAACCCATGTAGCTCCTGCACTTCGCTTCTAATTGGGAGCATGTGGCTCAACACGTTGAGCTACCAGAGAAGACATGAACATAGGGTAAACTTTAGGTCTTTTGAGGCAAGGATAAAATGTACAATGTCAATGCGCAGTTGCCTTTACAATTTATATTTCAAATCCGAGTTTGTCATCTGTCCACAGAATGTGATTTCGGATACACTAGCTGTCTGGTAAAAAAAAAAAAACTTGGTTTCAGGTATTTGACTAAGCGATATCTTGCTGGGAAAAAAAGGTGGAAGTGGGATTTGAACCCATGTAGCTCCTGCACTTTGCTTCTAATTGGGAGCATGTGGCTCAACACGTTGAGCTACCAGAGAAGACATGAAGACAGGATAAACTTTAGGTCTTTTGAGGCAAGGATAAAATGTACAATGTCAATGCGCAGTTGCCTCTACAATTTATATTTCAAATCCGAGTTTGTCACCTGTCCACAAAATGTGATTTCGGATTCACTAGCTGTCTGGTAAAAAAAAAAATTACTTGGTTTCAGGTATTTGACTAAGAGATATCTTGCTGGGAAAAAAAGGTGGAAGTGGGATTTGAACTAATGTAGCTCCTGCACTTCGCTTCTAATTGGGGGCATGTGGCTCAACACGTTGAGCTACCAGAGAAGACATGAAAGTTAGGTAAACTTTAGGTCTTTTGAGGCAAGGATAAAATGTACAATGTCAATACGGAGTTGCCTCTACAATTTATATTTCAAAGCCGAGTTTGTCATCTGTCCACAGAATGCGATTTCGGATACACTAGCTGTCTGGTAAAAAAAAAAAAACTTGGTTTCAGGTATTTGACTAAGCGATATCTTGCTGGGAAAAAAAGGTGGAAGTGGGATTTGAACCCATGTAGCTCCTGCACTTTGCTTCTAATTGGGAGCATGTGGCTCAACACGTTGAGCTACCAGAGAAGACATGAAGACAGGATAAACTTTAGGTCTTTTGAGGCAAGGATAAAATGTACAATGTCAATGCGCAGTTGCCTCTACAATTTATATTTCAAATCCGAGTTTGTCACCTGTCCACAAAATGTGATTTCGGATTCACTAGCTGTCTGGTAAAAAAAAAAATTACTTGGTTTCAGGTATTTGACTAAGAGATATCTTGCTGGGAAAAAAAGGTGGAAGTGGGATTTGAACCCATGTAGCTCCTGTACATTGCTTCTAATTGGAAGCTTGTGGCTCAACACGTTGAGCTACCAGAGAAGACATGAAGACAGGGTAAACTTTAGGTCTTTTGAGGCAAGGATAAAATGTACAATGTCAATGCGCAGTTGCCTCTACAATTTATATTTCAAATCCGAGTTTGTCATCTGTCCACAGAATGTGATTTCGGATACACTAGCTGTCTGGTAAAAAAAAAAAAAAACTTGGTTTCAGGTATTTGACTAAGAGATATCTTGCTGGGAAAAAAAGGTGGAAGTGGGATTTGAACTCATGTAGCTCCTGCAATTCGCTTCTAATTGGGAGCATGTGGCTCAACACGTTGAGCTACCAGAGAAGACATGAAAGTTAGGTAAACTTTAGGTCTTTTGAGGCAAGGATAAAATGTACAATGTCAATACGGAGTTGCCTCTACAATTTATATTTCAAAGCCGAGTTTGTCATCTGTCCACAGAATGCGATTTCGGATACAGTAGCTGTCTGGTAAAAAAAAATTACTTGGTTTCAGGTATTTGACTAAGAGATATCTTGCTGGGAAAAAAAGGTGGAAGTGGGATTTGAACCCATGTAGCTCCTGCACTTTGCTTCTAATTGGGAGCATGTGGCTCAACACGTAGAGCTACCTGAGAAGATATGAACATAGGGTAAACTTTAGGTCTTTTGAGGCAAGGATAAAATGTACAATGTCAATGCGCAGTTGCCTCTACAATTTATATTTCAAATCCGAGTTTGTCATCTGTCCACAAAATGTGATTTCGGATTCACTAGCTGTCTGGTAAAAAAAATTACTTGGTTTCAGATATTTGACTAAGAGATATCTTGCTGGGAAAAAAAGGTGGAAGTGGGATTTGAACCCATGTAGCTCCTGCACTTCGCTTCTAATTGGGAGCATGTGGCTCAACACGTTGAGCTACCAGAGAAGACATGAACATAGGGTAAACTTTAGGTCTTTTGAGGCAAGGATAAAATGTACAATGTCAATGCGCAGTTGCCTCTACAATTTATATTTCAAATCCGAGTTTGTCATCTGTCCACAGAATGTGATTTCGGATACACTAGCTGTCTGGTAAAAAAAAAAAAACTTGGTTTCAGGTATTTGACTAAGCGATATCTTGCTGGGAAAAAAAGGTGGAAGTGGGATTTGAACCCATGTAGCTCCTGCACTTTGCTTCTAATTGGGAGCATGTGGCTCAACACGTTGAGCTACCAGAGAAGACATGAAGACAGGATAAACTTTAGGTCTTTTGAGGCAAGGATAAAATGTACAATGTCAATGCGCAGTTGCCTCTACAATTTATATTTCAAATCCGAGTTTGTCACCTGTCCACAAAATGTGATTTCGGATTCACTAGCTGTCTGGTAAAAAAAAAAATTACTTGGTTTCAGGTATTTGACTAAGAGATATCTTGCTGGGAAAAAAAGGTGGAAGTGGGATTTGAACTAATGTAGCTCCTGCACTTCGCTTCTAATTGGGGGCATGTGGCTCAACACGTTGAGCTACCAGAGAAGACATGAAAGTTAGGTAAACTTTTGGTCTTTTGAGGCAAGTATAAAATGTACAATGTCAATACGGAGTTGCCTCTACAATTTATATTTCAAAGCCGAGTTTGTCATCTGTCCACAGAATGCGATTTCGGATACACTAGCTGTCTGGTAAAAAAAAAAAAACTTGGTTTCAGGTATTTGACTAAGCGATATCTTGCTGGGAAAAAAAGGTGGAAGTGGGATTTGAACCCATGTAGCTCCTGCACTTTGCTTCTAATTGGGAGCATGTGGCTCAACACGTTGAGCTACCAGAGAAGACATGAAGACAGGATAAACTTTAGGTCTTTTGAGGCAAGGATAAAATGTACAATGTCAATGCGCAGTTGCCTCTACAATTTATATTTCAAATCCGAGTTTGTCACCTGTCCACAAAATGTGATTTCGGATTCACTAGCTGTCTGGTAAAAAAAAAAATTACTTGGTTTCAGGTATTTGACTAAGAGATATCTTGCTGGGAAAAAAAGGTGGAAGTGGGATTTGAACCCATGTAGCTCCTGTACATTGCTTCTAATTGGAAGCTTGTGGCTCAACACGTTGAGCTACCAGAGAAGACATGAAGACAGGGTAAACTTTAGGTCTTTTGAGGCAAGGATAAAATGTACAATGTCAATGCGCAGTTGCCTCTACAATTTATATTTCAAATCCGAGTTTGTCATCTGTCCACAGAATGTGATTTCGGATACACTAGCTGTCTGGTAAAAAAAAAAAAAAACTTGGTTTCAGGTATTTGACTAAGAGATATCTTGCTGGGAAAAAAAGGTGGAAGTGGGATTTGAACTCATGTAGCTCCTGCAATTCGCTTCTAATTGGGAGCATGTGGCTCAACACGTTGAGCTACCAGAGAAGACATGAAAGTTAGGTAAACTTTAGGTCTTTTGAGGCAAGGATAAAATGTACAATGTCAATACGGAGTTGCCTCTACAATTTATATTTCAAAGCCGAGTTTGTCATCTGTCCACAGAATGCGATTTCGGATACACTAGCTGTCTGGTAAAAAAAAATTACTTGGTTTCAGGTATTTGACTAAGAGATATCTTGCTGGGAAAAAAAGGTGGAAGTGGGATTTGAACCCATGTAGCTCCTGCACTTTGCTTCTAATTGGGAGCATGTGGCTCAACACGTAGAGCTACCTGAGAAGATATGAACATAGGGTAAACTTTAGGTCTTTTGAGGCAAGGATAAAATGTACAATGTCAATGCGCAGTTGCCTCTACAATTTATATTTCAAATCCGAGTTTGTCATCTGTCCACAGAATGTGATTTCGGATACACTAGCTGTCTGGTAAAAAAAAAAAAACTTGGTTTCAGGTATTTGACTAAGCGATATCTTGCTGGGAAAAAAAGGTGGAAGTGGGATTTGAACCCATGTAGCTCCTGCACTTTGCTTCTAATTGGGAGCATGTGGCTCAACACGTTGAGCTACCAGAGAAGACATGAAGACAGGATAAACTTTAGGTCTTTTGAGGCAAGGATAAAATGTACAATGTCAATGCGCAGTTGCCTCTACAATTTATATTTCAAATCCGAGTTTGTCACCTGTCCACAAAATGTGATTTCGGATTCACTAGCTGTCTGGTAAAAAAAAAAATTACTTGGTTTCAGGTATTTGACTAAGAGATATCTTGCTGGGAAAAAAAGGTGGAAGTGGGATTTGAACCCATGTAGCTCCTGCACTTCGCTTCTAATTGGGAGCATGTGGCTCAACACGTTGAGCTACCAGAGAAGACATGAACATAGGGTAAACTTTAGGTCTTTTGAGGCAAGGATAAAATGTACAATGTCAATGCGCAGTTGCCTCTACAATTTATATTTCAAATCCGAGTTTGTCATCTGTCCACAGAATGTGATTTCGGATTCACTAGCTGTCTGGTAAAAAAAAAATTACTTGGTTTCAGGTATTTAACAAAGAGATATCTTGCTGGGAAAAAAAGGCGGAAGTGGGATTTGAACCCATGTAGCTCCTGCACTTCGCTTCTAATTGGGAGCATGTGGCTCAACACGTTGAGCTACCAGAGAAGACATGAGTGTGAGGTAAACTTTAGATCTTTTGAGGCAAGGATAAAATGTACAATGTCAATGCGCAGTTGCCTCTACAATTTATATTTCAAATCCGAGTTTGTCATCTGTCCACAAAATGTGATTTCGGATTCACTAGCTGTCTGGTAAAAAAAATTACTTGGTTTCAGATATTTGACTAAGAGATATCTTGCTGGGAAAAAAAGGCGGAAGTGGGATTTGAACCCATGTAGCTCCTGCACTTCGCTTCTAATTGGGAGCATGTGGCTCAACACGTTGAGCTACCAGAGAAGACATGAAGACAGGATAAACTTTAGGTCTTTTGAGGCAAGGATAAAATGTACAATGTCAATGCGCAGTTGCCTCTACAATTTATATTTCAAATCCGAGTTTGTCATCTGTCCACAAAATGTGATTTCGGATTCACTAGCTGTCTGGTAAAAAAAAAAAAACTTGGTTTCAGGTATTTGACTAAGAGATATCTTGCTGGGAAAAAAAGGTGGAAGTGGGATTTGAACCCATGTAGCTCCTGTACATTGCTTCTAATTGGAAGCTTGTGGCTCAACACGTTGAGCTACCAGAGAAGACATGAAGACAGGGTAAACTTTAGGTCTTTTGAGGCAAGGATAAAATGTACAATGTCAATGCGCAGTTGCCTCTACAATTTATATTTCAAATCCGAGTTTGTCACCTGTCCACAAAATGTGATTTCGGATTCACTAGCTGTCTGGTAAAAAAAAAAATTACTTGGTTTCAGGTATTTGACTAAGAGATATCTTGCTGGGAAAAAAAGGTGGAAGTGGGATTTGAACCCATGTAGCTCCTGTACATTGCTTCTAATTGGAAGCTTGTGGCTCAACACGTTGAGCTACCAGAGAAGACATGAAGACAGGGTAAACTTTAGGTCTTTTGAGGCAAGGATAAAATGTACAATGTCAATGCGCAGTTGCCTCTACAATTTATATTTCAAATCCGAGTTTGTCATCTGTCCACAGAATGTGATTTCGGATTCACTAGCTGTCTGGTAAAAAAAAAATTACTTGGTTTCAGGTATTTGACTAAGAGATATCTTGCTGGGAAAAAAAGGTGGAAGTGGGATTTGAACCCATGTAGCTCCTGCACTTCGCTTCTAATTGGGAGCATGTGGCTCAACACGTTGAGCTACCAGAGAAGACATGAACATAGGGTAAACTTTAGGTCTTTTGAGGCAAGGATAAAATGTACAATGTCAATGCGCAGTTGCCTCTACAATTTATATTTCAAATCCGAGTTTGTCATCTGTCCACAGAATGTGATTTCGGATTCACTAGCTGTCTGGTAAAAAAAAAAATTACTTGGTTTCAGGTATTTAACAAAGAGATATCTTGCTGGGAAAAAAAGGCAGAAGTGGGATTTGAACCCATGTAGCTCCTGCACTTCGCTTCTAATTGGGAGCATGTGGCTCAACACGTTGAGCTACCAGAGAAGACATGAGTGTGAGGTAAACTTTAGGTCTTTTGAGGCAAGGATAAAATGTACAATGTCAATGCGCAGTTGCCTTTACAATTTATATTTCAAATCCGAGTTTGTCATCTGTCCACAAAATGTGATTTCGGATTCACTAGCTGTCTGGTAAAAAAAATTACTTGGTTTCAGATATTTGACTAAGAGATATCTTGCTGGGAAAAAAAGGTGGAAGTGGGATTTGAACCCATGTAGCTCCTGCACTTCGCTTCTAATTGGGAGCATGTGGCTCAACACGTTGAGCTACCAGAGAAGACATGAACATAGGGTAAACTTTAGGTCTTTTGAGGCAAGGATAAAATGTACAATGTCAATGCGCAGTTGCCTCTACAATTTATATTTCAAATCCGAGTTTGTCATCTGTCCACAGAATGTGATTTCGGATACACTAGCTGTCTGGTAAAAAAAAAAAAACTTGGTTTCAGGTATTTGACTAAGCGATATCTTGCTGGGAAAAAAAGGTGGAAGTGGGATTTGAACCCATGTAGCTCCTGCACTTTGCTTCTAATTGGGAGCATGTGGCTCAACACGTTGAGCTACCAGAGAAGACATGAAGACAGGATAAACTTTAGGTCTTTTGAGGCAAGGATAAAATGTACAATGTCAATGCGCAGTTGCCTCTACAATTTATATTTCAAATCCGAGTTTGTCACCTGTCCACAAAATGTGATTTCGGATTCACTAGCTGTCTGGTAAAAAAAAAAATTACTTGGTTTCAGGTATTTGACTAAGAGATATCTTGCTGGGAAAAAAAGGTGGAAGTGGGATTTGAACCCATGTAGCTCCTGTACATTGCTTCTAATTGGAAGCTTGTGGCTCAACACGTTGAGCTACCAGAGAAGACATGAAGACAGGGTAAACTTTAGGTCTTTTGAGGCAAGGATAAAATGTACAATGTCAATGCGCAGTTGCCTCTACAATTTATATTTCAAATCCGAGTTTGTCATCTGTCCACAGAATGTGATTTCGGATTCACTAGCTGTCTGGTAAAAAAAAAATTACTTGGTTTCAGGTATTTGACTAAGAGATATCTTGCTGGGAAAAAAAGGTGGAAGTGGGATTTGAACCCATGTAGCTCCTGCACTTCGCTTCTAATTGGGAGCATGTGGCTCAACACGTTGAGCTACCAGAGAAGACATGAACATAGGGTAAACTTTAGGTCTTTTGAGGCAAGGATAAAATGTACAATGTCAATGCGCAGTTGCCTCTACAATTTATATTTCAAATCCGAGTTTGTCATCTGTCCACAGAATGTGATTTCGGATTCACTAGCTGTCTGGTAAAAAAAAAAATTACTTGGTTTCAGGTATTTAACAAAGAGATATCTTGCTGGGAAAAAAAGGCGGAAGTGGGATTTGAACCCATGTAGCTCCTGCACTTCGCTTCTAATTGGGAGCATGTGGCTCAACACGTTGAGCTACCAGAGAAGACATGAGTGTGAGGTAAACTTTAGGTCTTTTGAGGCAAGGATAAAATGTACAATGTCAATGCGCAGTTGCCTCTACAATTTATATTTCAAATCCGAGTTTGTCATCTGTCCACAAAATGTGATTTCGGATTCACTAGCTGTCTGGTAAAAAAATTACTTGGTTTCAGATATTTGACTAAGAGATATCTTGCTGGGAAAAAAAGGTGGAAGTGGGATTTGAACCCATGTAGCTCCTGCACTTCGCTTCTAATTGGGAGCATGTGGCTCAACACGTTGAGCTACCAGAGAAGACATGAACATAGGGTAAACTTTAGGTCTTTTGAGGCAAGGATAAAATGTACAATGTCAATGCGCAGTTGCCTCTACAATTTATATTTCAAATCCGAGTTTGTCATCTGTCCACAGAATGTGATTTCGGATACACTAGCTGTCTGGTAAAAAAAAAAAAACTTGGTTTCAGGTATTTGACTAAGCGATATCTTGCTGGGAAAAAAAGGTGGAAGTGGGATTTGAACCCATGTAGCTCCTGCACTTTGCTTCTAATTGGGAGCATGTGGCTCAACACGTTGAGCTACCAGAGAAGACATGAAGACAGGATAAACTTTAGGTCTTTTGAGGCAAGGATAAAATGTACAATGTCAATGCGCAGTTGCCTCTACAATTTATATTTCAAATCCGAGTTTGTCACCTGTCCACAAAATGTGATTTCGGATTCACTAGCTGTCTGGTAAAAAAAAAAATTACTTGGTTTCAGGTATTTGACTAAGAGATATCTTGCTGGGAAAAAAAGGTGGAAGTGGGATTTGAACCCATGTAGCTCCTGTACATTGCTTCTAATTGGAAGCTTGTGGCTCAACACGTTGAGCTACCAGAGAAGACATGAAGACAGGGTAAACTTTAGGTCTTTTGAGGCAAGGATAAAATGTACAATGTCAATGCGCAGTTGCCTCTACAATTTATATTTCAAATCCGAGTTTGTCACCTGTCCACAAAATGTGATTTCGGATTCACTAGCTGTCTGGTAAAAAAAAAAATTACTTGGTTTCAGGTATTTGACTAAGAGATATCTTGCTGGGAAAAAAAGGTGGAAGTGGGATTTGAACCCATGTAGCTCCTGTACATTGCTTCTAATTGGAAGCTTGTGGCTCAACACGTTGAGCTACCAGAGAAGACATGAAGACAGGGTAAACTTTAGGTCTTTTGAGGCAAGGATAAAATGTACAATGTCAATGCGCAGTTGCCTCTACAATTTATATTTCAAATCCGAGTTTGTCATCTGTCCACAGAATGTGATTTCGGATTCACTAGCTGTCTGGTAAAAAAAAAATTACTTGGTTTCAGGTATTTGACTAAGAGATATCTTGCTGGGAAAAAAAGGTGGAAGTGGGATTTGAACCCATGTAGCTCCTGCACTTCGCTTCTAATTGGGAGCATGTGGCTCAACACGTTGAGCTACCAGAGAAGACATGAACATAGGGTAAACTTTAGGTCTTTTGAGGCAAGGATAAAATGTACAATGTCAATGCGCAGTTGCCTCTACAATTTATATTTCAAATCCGAGTTTGTCATCTGTCCACAGAATGTGATTTCGGATTCACTAGCTGTCTGGTAAAAAAAAAAATTACTTGGTTTCAGGTATTTAACAAAGAGATATCTTGCTGGGAAAAAAAGGCGGAAGTGGGATTTGAACCCATGTAGCTCCTGCACTTCGCTTCTAATTGGGAGCATGTGGCTGAACACGTTGAGCTACCAGAGAAGACATGAACATATGGTAAACTTTAGGTCTTTTGAGGCAAGGATAAAATGTGCAATGTCAATGCGCAGTTGCCTCTACAATTTATATTTCAAATCCGAGTTTGTCACCTGTCCACAAAATGTGATTTCGGATTCACTAGCTGTCTGGTAAAAAAAAAATTACTTGGTTTCAGGTATTTGACTAAGAGATATCTTGCTGGGAAAAAAAGGTGGAAGTGGGATTTGAACCCATGTAGCTCCTGTACATTGCTTCTAATTGGAAGCTTGTGGCTCAACACGTTGAGCTACCAGAGAAGACATGAAGACAGGGTAAACTTTAGGTCTTTTGAGGCAAGGATAAAATGTACAATGTCAATGCGCAGTTGCCTCTACAATTTATATTTCAAATCCGAGTTTGTCATCTGTCCACAGAATGTGATTTCGGATACACTAGCTGTCTGGTAAAAAAAAAAAAAAACTTGGTTTCAGGTATTTGACTAAGAGATATCTTGCTGGGAAAAAAAGGTGGAAGTGGGATTTGAACTCATGTAGCTCCTGCACTTCGCTTCTAATTGGGAGCATGTGGCTCAACACGTTGAGCTACCAGAGAAGACATGAAAGTTAGGTAAACTTTAGGTCTTTTGAGGCAAGGATAAAATGTACAATGTCAATACGGAGTTGCCTCTACAATTTATATTTCAAAGCCGAGTTTGTCATCTGTCCACAGAATGCGATTTCGGATACACTAGCTGTCTGGTAAAAAAAAAATTACTTGGTTTCAGGTATTTGATTAAGAGATATCTTGCTGGGAAAAAAAGGTGGAAGTGGGATTTGAACCCATGTAGCTCCTGCACTTCGCTTCTAATTGGGAGCATGTGGCTCAACACGTTGAGCTACCAGAGAAGACATGAACATAGGGTAAACTTTAGGTCTTTTGAGGCAAGGATAAAATGTACAATGTCAATGCGCAGTTGCCTCTACAATTTATATTTCAAATCCGAGTTTGTCATCTGTCCACAGAATGTGATTTCGGATACACTAGCTGTCTGGTAAAAAAAAAAAAAAACTTGGTTTCAGGTATTTGACTAAGAGATATCTTGCTGGGAAAAAAAGGTGGAAGTGGGATTTGAACTCATGTAGCTCCTGCACTTCGCTTCTAATTGGGGGCATGTGGCTCAACACGTTGAGCTACCAGAGAAGACATGAAAGTTAGGTAAACTTTAGGTCTTTTGAGGCAAGGATAAAATGTACAATGTCAATACGGAGTTGCCTCTACAATTTATATTTCAAAGCCGAGTTTGTCATCTGTCCACAGAATGCGATTTCGGATACACTAGCTGTCTGGTAAAAAAAAAATTACTTGGTTTCAGGTATTTGACTAAGAGATATCTTGCTGGGAAAAAAAGGTGGAAGTGGGATTTGAACCCATGTAGCTCCTGCACTTTGCTTCTAATTGGGAGCATGTGGCTCAACACTTTGAGCTACCAGAGAAGACATGAAGACAGGGTAAACTTCAGGTCTTTTGAGGCAAGGATAAAATGTACAATGTCAATGCGCAGTTGCCTCTACAATTTATATTTCAAATCCGAGTTTGTCATCTGTCCACAGAATGTGATTTCGGATACACTAGCTGTCTGGTAAAAAAAAAAAAAACTTGGTTTCAGGTATTTGACTAAGAGATATCTTGCTGGGAAAAAAAGGTGGAAGTGGGATTTGAACTCATGTAGCTCCTGCACTTCGCTTCTAATTGGGAGCATGTGGCTCAACACGTTGAGCTACCAGAGAAGACATGAAAGTTAGGTAAACTTTAGGTCTTTTGAGGCAAGGATAAAATGTACAATGTCAATACGGAGTGGCCTCTACAATTTATATTTCAAAGCCGAGTTTGTCATCTGTCCACAGAATGCGATTTCGGATACACTAGCTGTCTGGTAAAAAAAAAATTACTTGGTTTCAGGTATTTGACTAAGAGATATCTTGCTGGGAAAAAAAGGTGGAAGTGGGATTTGAACCCATGTAGCTCCTGCACTTTGCTTCTAATTGGGAGCATGTGGCTCAACACGTAGAGCTACCTGAGAAGATATGAACATAGGGTAAACTTTAGGTCTTTTGAGGCAAGGATAAAATGTACAATGTCAATGCGCAGTTGCCTCTACAATTTATATTTCAAATCCGAGTTTGTCATCTGTCCACAGAATGTGATTTCGGATACACTAGCTGTCTGGTAAAAAAAAAATTACTTGGTTTCAGGTATTTGACTAAGAGATATCTTGCTGGGAAAAAAAGGTGGAAGTGGGATTTGAACCCATGTAGCTCCTGCACTTTGCTTCTAATTGGGAGCATGTGGCTCAACACGTAGAGCTACCTGAGAAGATATGAACATAGGGTAAACTTTAGGTCTTTTGAGGCAAGGATAAAATGTACAATGTCAATGCGCAGTTGCCTCTACAATTTATATTTCAAATCCGAGTTTGTCATCTGTCCACAGAATGTGATTTCGGATACACTAGCTGTCTGGTAAAAAAAAAAAAACTTGGTTTCAGGTATTTGACTAAGCGATATCTTGCTGGGAAAAAAAGGTGGAAGTGGGATTTGAACCCATGTAGCTCCTGCACTTTGCTTCTAATTGGGAGCATGTGGCTCAACACGTTGAGCTACCAGAGAAGACATGAAGACAGGATAAACTTTAGGTCTTTTGAGGCAAGGATAAAATGTACAATGTCAGTGCGCAGTTGCCTCTACAATTTATATTTCAAATCCGAGTTTGTCACCTGTCCACAAAATGTGATTTCGGATTCACTAGCTGTCTGGTAAAAAAAAAAATTACTTGGTTTCAGGTATTTGACTAAGAGATATCTTGCTGGGAAAAAAAGGTGGAAGTGGGATTTGAACCCATGTAGCTCCTGTACATTGCTTCTAATTGGAAGCTTGTGGCTCAACACGTTGAGCTACCAGAGAAGACATGAAGACAGGGTAAACTTTAGGTCTTTTGAGGCAAGGATAAAATGTACAATGTCAATGCGCAGTTGCCTCTACAATTTATATTTCAAATCCGAGTTTGTCATCTGTCCACAGAATGTGATTTCGGATTCACTAGCTGTCTGGTAAAAAAAAATTACTTGGTTTCAGGTATTTGACTAAGAGATATCTTGCTGGGAAAAAAAGGTGGAAGTGGGATTTGAACCCATGTAGCTCCTGCACTTCGCTTCTAATTGGGAGCATGTGGCTCAACACGTTGAGCTACCAGAGAAGACATGAACATAGGGTAAACTTTAGGTCTTTTGAGGCAAGGATAAAATGTACAATGTCAATGCGCAGTTGCCTCTACAATTTATATTTCAAATCCGAGTTTGTCATCTGTCCACAGAATGTGATTTCGGATTCACTAGCTGTCTGGTAAAAAAAAAAATTACTTGGTTTCAGGTATTTAACAAAGAGATATCTTGCTGGGAAAAAAAGGCGGAAGTGGGATTTGAACCCATGTAGCTCCTGCACTTCGCTTCTAATTGGGAGCATGTGGCTCAACACGTTGAGCTACCAGAGAAGACATGAGTGTGAGGTAAACTTTAGGTCTTTTGAGGCAAGGATAAAATGTACAATGTCAATGCGCAGTTGCCTCTACAATTTATATTTCAAATCCGAGTTTGTCATCTGTCCACAGAATGTGATTTCGGATACACTAGCTGTCTGGTAAAAAAAATTACTTGGTTTCAGGTATTTGACTAAGAGATATCTTGCTGGGAAAAAAAGGTGGAAGTAGGATTTGAACCCATGTAGCTCCTGATCTTTGCAACTAATTGGGAGAATGTGGCTCAACACGTTGAGCTACCAGAGAAGACATGAAGACAGGGTAAACTTTAGGTCTTTTGAGGCAAGGATAAAATGTACAATGTCAATGCGCAGTTGCCTCTACAATTTATATTTCAAATCCGAGTTTGTCATCTGTCCACAGAATGTGATTTCGGATACACTAGCTGTCTGGTAAAAAAAAAAAAACTTGGTTTCAGGTATTTGACTGAGATATCTTGCTGGGAAAAAAAGATGGAAGTGGGATTTGAACCCATGTAGCTCCTGCACTTCGCTTCTAATTGGGAACATGTGGTTCAACACGTTGAGCTACCAGAGAAGACATGAAAGTCAGGTAAACTTTAGGTCTTTTGAGGCAAGGATAAAATGTACAATGTCAATGCGCAGTTGCCTCTACAATTTATATTTCAAATCCGAGTTTGTCATCTGTCCACAGAATGTGATTTCGGATACACTAGCTGTCTGGTAAAAAAAATTACTTGGTTTCAGGTATTTGACTAAGAGATATCTTGCTGGGAAAAAAAGGTGGAAGTAGGATTTGAACCCATGTAGCTCCTGATCTTTGCAACTAATTGGGAGAATGTGGCTCAACACGTTGAGCTACCAGAGAAGACATGAAGACAGGGTAAACTTTAGGTCTTTTGAGGCAAGGATAAAATGTACAATGTCAATGCGCAGTTGCCTCTACAATTTATATTTCAAATCCGAGTTTGTCATCTGTCCACAGAATGTGATTTCGGATACACTAGCTGTCTGGTAAAAAAATTACTTGGTTTCAGGTATTTGACTAAGAGATATCTTGCTGGGAAAAAAAGGTGGAAGTGGGATTTGAACCCATGTAACTCCTGCACTTCGCTTCTAATTGGGAGCATGTGGCTCAACATGTTGAGCTACCAGAGAAGACATGAAAATAGGGTAAACTTTAGGTCTTTTGAGGCAAGGATAAAATGTACAATGTCAATGCGCAGTTGCCTCTACAATTTATATTTCAAATCCGAGTTTGTCATCTGTCCACAGAATGTGATTTCGGATACACTAGCTGTCTGGTAAAAAAAATTACTTGGTTTCAGGTATTTGACTAAGAGATATCTTGCTGGGAAAAAAAGGTGGAAGTGGGATTTGAACCCATGTAGCTCCTGCACTTCGCTTCTAATTGGGAGCATGTGGCTCAACACGTTGAGCTACCAGAGAAGACATGAGTGTGAGGTAAACTTTAGGTCTTTTGAGCCAAGGATAAAATGTACAATGTCAATGCGCAGTTGCCTCTACAATTTATATTTCAAATCCGAGTTTGTCATCTGTCCACAGAATGTGATTTCAGATACACTAGCTGTCTGGTAAAAAAAAATTACTTGGTTTCAGGTATTTGACTAAGAGATATCTTGCTGGGAAAAAAGGTGGAAGTGGGATTTGAACCCATGTAGCTCCTGCACTTCGCTTCTAATTGGGAGCATGTGGCTCAACACGTTGAGCTACCAGAGAAGACATGAAGACAGGGTAAACTTTAGGTCTTTTGAGGCAAGGATAAAATGTACAATGTCAATGCGGAGTTGCCTCTACAATTTATATTTCAAATCCGAGTTTGTCATCTGTCCACAGAATGTGATTTCGGATACACTAGCTGTCTGGTAAAAAAAAATTACTTGGTTTCAGGTATTTGACTAAGAGATATCTTGCTGGGAAAAAAAGGTAGAAGTGGGATTTGAACCCATGTAGCTCCTGCACTTCGCTTCTAATTGGGAGCATGTGGCTCAACACGTTGAGCTACCAGAGAAGACATGAGTGTGAGGTAAACTTTAGGTCTTTTGAGCCAAGGATAAAATGTACAATGTCAATGCGCAGTTGCCTCTACAATTTATATTTCAAATCCGAGTTTGTCATCTGTCCACAGAATGTGATTTCGGATACACTAGCTGTCTGGTAAAAAAATTACTTGGTTTCAGGTATTTGACTAAGAGATATCTTGCTGGGAAAAAAAGGTGGAATTGGGATTTGAACCCATGTAACTCCTGCACTTCGCTTCTAATTGGGAGCATGTGGCTCAACACGTTGAGCTACCAGAGAAGACATGAAGACAGGGTAAACTTTAGGTCTTTTGAGGCAAGGATAAAATGTACAATGTCAATGCGCAGTTGCCTCTACAATTTATATTTCAAATCCGAGTTTGTCATCTGTCCACAGAATGTGATTTCGGATACACTAGCTGTCTGGAAAAAAAAATTACTTGGTTTCAGGTATTTGACTAAGAGATATCTTGCTGGGAAAAAAGGTGGAAGTGGGATTTGAACCCATGTAGCTCCTGCACTTCGCTTGTAATTGGGAGCATGTGGCTCAACACGTTGAGTTACCAGAGAAGACATGAAGACAGGGTAAACTTTAGGTCTTTTGAGGCAAGGATAAAATGTACAATGTCAATGCGGAGTTGCCTCTACAATTTATATTTCAAATCCGAGTTTGTCATCTGTCCACAGAATGTGATTTCGGATACACTAGCTGTCTGGTAAAAAAAAATTACTTGGTTTCAGGTATTTGACTAAGAGATATCTTGCTGGGAAAAAAGGTGGAAGTGGGATTTGAACCCATGTAGCTCCTGCACTTCGCTTCTAATTGGGAGCATGTGGCTCAACACGTTGAGCTACCAGAGAAGACATGAAGACAGGGTAAACTTTAGGTCTTTTGAGGCAAGGATAAAATGTACAATGTCAATGCGCAGTTGCCTCTACAATTTATATTTCAAATCCGAGTTTGTCATCTGTCCACAGAATGTGATTTCGGATACACTAGCTGTCTGGTAAAAAAAAATTACTTGGTTTCAGGTATTTGACTAAGAGATATCTTGCTGGGAAAAAAAGGTGGAAGTAGGATTTGAACCCATGTAGCTCCTGAACTTTGCTTCTAATTGGGAGCATGTGGCTCAACACGTTGAGCTACCTGAGAAGACATGAAGACAGGGTAAACTTTAGGTCTTTTGAGGCAAGGATAAAATATACAATGTCAATGCGCAGTTGCCTCTACAATTTATATTTCAAATCCGAGTTTGTCATCTGTCCACAGAATGTGATTTCGGATACACTATCTGTCTGGTAAAAAAAAAATTACTTGGTTTCAGGTATTTGACTAAGAGATATCTTGCTGGGAAAAAAAGGTAGAAGTGGGATTTGAACCCATGTAGCTCCTGCACTTCGCTTCTAATTGGGAGCATATGGCTCAACACGTTGAGCTACCAGAGAAGACATGAAGACAGGGTAAACTTTAGGTCTTTTGAGGCAAGGATAAAATGTACAATGTCAATGCGCAGTTGCCTCTACAATTTATATTTCAAATCCGAGTTTGTCATCTGTCCACAGAATGTGATTTCGGATACACTAGCTGTCTGGTAAAAAAAAATTACTTGGTTTCAGGTATTTGACTAAGAGATATCTTGCTGGGAAAAAAAAGTGGAAGTGGGATTTGAACCCATGTAGCTCCTGCACTTCGCTTCTAATTGGGAGCATGTGGATCAACACGTTGAGCTACCAGAGAAGACATGAACATAGGGTAAACTTTAGGACTTTTGAGGCAAGGATAAAATGTACAATGTCAATGCGCAGTTGCCTCTACAATTTATATTTCAAATCCGAGTTTGTCATCTGTCCACAGAATGTGATTTCGGATACACTAGCTGTCTGGTAACAAAAAAAAACTTGGTTTCAGGTATTTGACTAAGAGATATCTTGCTGGGAAAAAAGATGGAAGTGGGATTTGAACCCATGTAGCTCCTGCACTTCGCTTCTAATTGGGAGCATGTGGTTCAACACGTTGAGCTACCAGAGAAGACATGAAGACAGGGTAAACTTTAGGTCTTTTGAGGCAAGGATAAAATGTACAATGTCAATGCGCAGTTGCCTCTACAATTTATATTTCAAATCCGAGTTTGTCATCTGTCCACAGAATGTGATTTCGGATACACTAGCTGTCTGGTAAAAAAAAATTACTTGGTTTCAGGTATTTGACTAAGAGATATCTTGCTGGGAAAAAAAAGTGGAAGTGGGATTTGAACCCATGTAGCTCCTGCACTTCGCTTCTAATTGGGAGCATGTGGATCAACACGTTGAGCTACCAGAGAAGACATGAACATAGGGTAAACTTTAGGACTTTTGAGGCAAGGATAAAATGTACAATGTCAATGCGCAGTTGCCTCTACAATTTATATTTCAAATCCGAGTTTGTCATCTGTCCACAGAATGTGATTTCGGATACACTAGCTGTCTGGTAACAAAAAAAAACTTGGTTTCAGGTATTTGACTAAGAGATATCTTGCTGGGAAAAAAAGATGGAAGTGGGATTTGAACCCATGTAGCTCCTGCACTTCGCTTCTAATTGGGAGCATGTGGTTCAACACGTTGAGCTACCAGAGAAGACATGAAAGTCAGGTAAACTTTAGGTCTTTTGAGGCAAGGATAAAATGTACAATGTCAATGCGCAGTTGCTAGGGTTAGGGTTAGGGTTAGGGTTAGGGTTAGGGTTAGAGTTAGGGTTAGGGTTAGGGTTAGGGTTAGAGTTAGGGTTAGGGTTAGGGTTAGGGTTAGGGTTAGGGTTAGGGTTAGGGTTAGGGTTAGGGTTAGGGTTAGGGTTAGGGTTAGGGTTAGGGTTAGGGTTAGGGTTAGGGTTAGGGTTAGGGTTAGGGTTAGGGTTAGGGTTAGGGTTAGGGTTAGGGTTAGGGTTAGGGTTAGGGTTAGGGTTAGGGTTAGGGTTAGGGTTAGGGTTAGGGTTAGGGTTAGGGTTAGGGTTAGGGTTAGGGTTAGGGTTAGGGTTAGGGTTAGGGTTAGGGTTAGGGTTAGGGTTAGGGTTAGGGTTAGGGTTAGGGTTAGGGTTAGGGTTAGGGTTAGGGTTAGGGTTAGGGTTAGGGTTAGGGTTAGGGTTAGGGTTAGGGTTAGGGTTAGGGTTAGGGTTAGGGTTAGGGTTAGGGTTAGGGTTAGGGTTAGGGTTAGGGTTAGGGTTAGGGTTAGGGTTAGGGTTAGGGTTAGGGTTAGGGTTAGGGTTAGGGTTAGGGTTAGGGTTAGGGTTAGGGTTAGGGTTAGGGTTAGGGTTAGGGTTAGGGTTAGGGTTAGGGTTAGGGTTAGGGTTAGGGTTAGGGTTAGGGTTAGGGTTAGGGTTAGGGTTAGGGTTAGGGTTAGGGTTAGGGTTAGGGTTAGGGTTAGGGTTAGGGTTAGGGTTAGGGTTAGGGTTAGGGTTAGGGTTAGGGTTAGGGTTAGGGTTAGGGTTAGGGTTAGGGTTAGGGTTAGGGTTAGGGTTAGGGTTAGGGTTAGGGTTAGGGTTAGGGTTAGGGTTAGGGTTAGGGTTAGGGTTAGGGTTAGGGTTAGGGTTAGGGTTAGGGTTAGGGTTAGGGTTAGGGTTAGGGTTAGGGTTAGGGTTAGGGTTAGGGTTAGGGTTAGGGTTAGGGTTAGGGTTAGGGTTAGGGTTAGGGTTAGGGTTAGGGTTAGGGTTAGGGTTAGGGTTAGGGTTAGGGTTAGGGTTAGGGTTAGGGTTAGGGTTAGGGTTAGGGTTAGGGTTAGGGTTAGGGTTAGGGTTAGGGTTAGGGTTAGGGTTAGGGTTAGGGTTAGGGTTAGGGTTAGGGTTAGGGTTAGGGTTAGGGTTAGGGTTAGGGTTAGGGTTAGGGTTAGGGTTAGGGTTAGGGTTAGGGTTAGGGTTAGGGTTAGGGTTAGGGTTAGGGTTAGGGTTAGGGTTAGGGTTAGGGTTAGGGTTAGGGTTAGGGTTAGGGTTAGGGTTAGGGTTAGGGTTAGGGTTAGGGTTAGGGTTAGGGTTAGGGTTAGGGTTAGGGTTAGGGTTAGGGTTAGGGTTAGGGTTAGGGTTAGGGTTAGGGTTAGGGTTAGGGTTAGGGTTAGGGTTAGGGTTAGGGTTAGGGTTAGGGTTAGGGTTAGGGTTAGGGTTAGGGTTAGGGTTAGGGTTAGGGTTAGGGTTAGGGTTAGGGTTAGGGTTAGGGTTAGGGTTAGGGTTAGGGTTAGGGTTAGGGTTAGGGTTAGGGTTAGGGTTAGGGTTAGGGTTAGGGTTAGGGTTAGGGTTAGGGTTAGGGTTAGGGTTAGGGTTAGGGTTAGGGTTAGGGTTAGGGTTAGGGTTAGGGTTAGGGTTAGGGTTAGGGTTAGGGTTAGGGTTAGGGTTAGGGTTAGGGTTAGGGTTAGGGTTAGGGTTAGGGTTAGGGTTAGGGTTAGGGTTAGGGTTAGGGTTAGGGTTAGGGTTAGGGTTAGGGTTAGGGTTAGGGTTAGGGTTAGGGTTAGGGTTAGGGTTAGGGTTAGGGTTAGGGTTAGGGTTAGGGTTAGGGTTAGGGTTAGGGTTAGGGTTAGGGTTAGGGTTAGGGTTAGGGTTAGGGTTAGGGTTAGGGTTAGGGTTAGGGTTAGGGTTAGGGTTAGGGTTAGGGTTAGGGTTAGGGTTAGGGTTAGGGTTAGGGTTAGGGTTAGGGTTAGGGTTAGGGTTAGGGTTAGGGTTAGGGTTAGGGTTAGGGTTAGGGTTAGGGTTAGGGTTAGGGTTAGGGTTAGGGTTAGGGTTAGGGTTAGGGTTAGGGTTAGGGTTAGGGTTAGGGTTAGGGTTAGGGTTAGGGTTAGGGTTAGGGTTAGGGTTAGGGTTAGGGTTAGGGTTAGGGTTAGGGTTAGGGTTAGGGTTAGGGTTAGGGTTAGGGTTAGGGTTAGGGTTAGGGTTAGGGTTAGGGTTAGGGTTAGGGTTAGGGTTAGGGTTAGGGTTAGGGTTAGGGTTAGGGTTAGGGTTAGGGTTAGGGTTAGGGTTAGGGTTAGGGTTAGGGTTAGGGTTAGGGTTAGGGTTAGGGTTAGGGTTAGGGTTAGGGTTAGGGTTAGGGTTAGGGTTAGGGTTAGGGTTAGGGTTAGGGTTAGGGTTAGGGTTAGGGTTAGGGTTAGGGTTAGGGTTAGGGTTAGGGTTAGGGTTAGGGTTAGGGTTAGGGTTAGGGTTAGGGTTAGGGTTAGGGTTAGGGTTAGGGTTAGGGTTAGGGTTAGGGTTAGGGTTAGGGTTAGGGTTAGGGTTAGGGTTAGGGTTAGGGTTAGGGTTAGGGTTAGGGTTAGGGTTAGGGTTAGGGTTAGGGTTAGGGTTAGGGTTAGGGTTAGGGTTAGGGTTAGGGTTAGGGTTAGGGTTAGGGTTAGGGTTAGGGTTAGGGTTAGGGTTAGGGTTAGGGTTAGGGTTAGGGTTAGGGTTAGGGTTAGGGTTAGGGTTAGGGTTAGGGTTAGGGTTAGGGTTAGGGTTAGGGTTAGGGTTAGGGTTAGGGTTAGGGTTAGGGTTAGGGTTAGGGTTAGGGTTAGGGTTAGGGTTAGGGTTAGGGTTAGGGTTAGGGTTAGGGTTAGGGTTAGGGTTAGGGTTAGGGTTAGGGTTAGGGTTAGGGTTAGGGTTAGGGTTAGGGTTAGGGTTAGGGTTAGGGTTAGGGTTAGGGTTAGGGTTAGGGTTAGGGTTAGGGTTAGGGTTAGGGTTAGGGTTAGGGTTAGGGTTAGGGTTAGGGTTAGGGTTAGGGTTAGGGTTAGGGTTAGGGTTAGGGTTAGGGTTAGGGTTAGGGTTAGGGTTAGGGTTAGGGTTAGGGTTAGGGTTAGGGTTAGGGTTAGGGTTAGGGTTAGGGTTAGGGTTAGGGTTAGGGTTAGGGTTAGGGTTAGGGTTAGGGTTAGGGTTAGGGTTAGGGTTAGGGTTAGGGTTAGGGTTAGGGTTAGGGTTAGGGTTAGGGTTAGGGTTAGGGTTAGGGTTAGGGTTAGGGTTAGGGTTAGGGTTAGGGTTAGGGTTAGGGTTAGGGTTAGGGTTAGGGTTAGGGTTAGGGTTAGGGTTAGGGTTAGGGTTAGGGTTAGGGTTAGGGTTAGGGTTAGGGTTAGGGTTAGGGTTAGGGTTAGGGTTAGGGTTAGGGTTAGGGTTAGGGTTAGGGTTAGGGTTAGGGTTAGGGTTAGGGTTAGGGTTAGGGTTAGGGTTAGGGTTAGGGTTAGGGTTAGGGTTAGGGTTAGGGTTAGGGTTAGGGTTAGGGTTAGGGTTAGGGTTAGGGTTAGGGTTAGGGTTAGGGTTAGGGTTAGGGTTAGGGTTAGGGTTAGGGTTAGGGTTAGGGTTAGGGTTAGGGTTAGGGTTAGGGTTAGGGTTAGGGTTAGGGTTAGGGTTAGGGTTAGGGTTAGGGTTAGGGTTAGGGTTAGGGTTAGGGTTAGGGTTAGGGTTAGGGTTAGGGTTAGGGTTAGGGTTAGGGTTAGGGTTAGGGTTAGGGTTAGGGTTAGGGTTAGGGTTAGGGTTAGGGTTAGGGTTAGGGTTAGGGTTAGGGTTAGGGTTAGGGTTAGGGTTAGGGTTAGGGTTAGGGTTAGGGTTAGGGTTAGGGTTAGGGTTAGGGTTAGGGTTAGGGTTAGGGTTAGGGTTAGGGTTAGGGTTAGGGTTAGGGTTAGGGTTAGGGTTAGGGTTAGGGTTAGGGTTAGGGTTAGGGTTAGGGTTAGGGTTAGGGTTAGGGTTAGGGTTAGGGTTAGGGTTAGGGTTAGGGTTAGGGTTAGGGTTAGGGTTAGGGTTAGGGTTAGGGTTAGGGTTAGGGTTAGGGTTAGGGTTAGGGTTAGGGTTAGGGTTAGGGTTAGGGTTAGGGTTAGGGTTAGGGTTAGGGTTAGGGTTAGGGTTAGGGTTAGGGTTAGGGTTAGGGTTAGGGTTAGGGTTAGGGTTAGGGTTAGGGTTAGGGTTAGGGTTAGGGTTAGGGTTAGGGTTAGGGTTAGGGTTAGGGTTAGGGTTAGGGTTAGGGTTAGGGTTAGGGTTAGGGTTAGGGTTAGGGTTAGGGTTAGGGTTAGGGTTAGGGTTAGGGTTAGGGTTAGGGTTAGGGTTAGGGTTAGGGTTAGGGTTAGGGTTAGGGTTAGGGTTAGGGTTAGGGTTAGGGTTAGGGTTAGGGTTAGGGTTAGGGTTAGGGTTAGGGTTAGGGTTAGGGTTAGGGTTAGGGTTAGGGTTAGGGTTAGGGTTAGGGTTAGGGTTAGGGTTAGGGTTAGGGTTAGGGTTAGGGTTAGGGTTAGGGTTAGGGTTAGGGTTAGGGTTAGGGTTAGGGTTAGGGTTAGGGTTAGGGTTAGGGTTAGGGTTAGGGTTAGGGTTAGGGTTAGGGTTAGGGTTAGGGTTAGGGTTAGGGTTAGGGTTAGGGTTAGGGTTAGGGTTAGGGTTAGGGTTAGGGTTAGGGTTAGGGTTAGGGTTAGGGTTAGGGTTAGGGTTAGGGTTAGGGTTAGGGTTAGGGTTAGGGTTAGGGTTAGGGTTAGGGTTAGGGTTAGGGTTAGGGTTAGGGTTAGGGTTAGGGTTAGGGTTAGGGTTAGGGTTAGGGTTAGGGTTAGGGTTAGGGTTAGGGTTAGGGTTAGGGTTAGGGTTAGGGTTAGGGTTAGGGTTAGGGTTAGGGTTAGGGTTAGGGTTAGGGTTAGGGTTAGGGTTAGGGTTAGGGTTAGGGTTAGGGTTAGGGTTAGGGTTAGGGTTAGGGTTAGGGTTAGGGTTAGGGTTAGGGTTAGGGTTAGGGTTAGGGTTAGGGTTAGGGTTAGGGTTAGGGTTAGGGTTAGGGTTAGGGTTAGGGTTAGGGTTAGGGTTAGGGTTAGGGTTAGGGTTAGGGTTAGGGTTAGGGTTAGGGTTAGGGTTAGGGTTAGGGTTAGGGTTAGGGTTAGGGTTAGGGTTAGGGTTAGGGTTAGGGTTAGGGTTAGGGTTAGGGTTAGGGTTAGGGTTAGGGTTAGGGTTAGGGTTAGGGTTAGGGTTAGGGTTAGGGTTAGGGTTAGGGTTAGGGTTAGGGTTAGGGTTAGGGTTAGGGTTAGGGTTAGGGTTAGGGTTAGGGTTAGGGTTAGGGTTAGGGTTAGGGTTAGGGTTAGGGTTAGGGTTAGGGTTAGGGTTAGGGTTAGGGTTAGGGTTAGGGTTAGGGTTAGGGTTAGGGTTAGGGTTAGGGTTAGGGTTAGGGTTAGGGTTAGGGTTAGGGTTAGGGTTAGGGTTAGGGTTAGGGTTAGGGTTAGGGTTAGGGTTAGGGTTAGGGTTAGGGTTAGGGTTAGGGTTAGGGTTAGGGTTAGGGTTAGGGTTAGGGTTAGGGTTAGGGTTAGGGTTAGGGTTAGGGTTAGGGTTAGGGTTAGGGTTAGGGTTAGGGTTAGGGTTAGGGTTAGGGTTAGGGTTAGGGTTAGGGTTAGGGTTAGGGTTAGGGTTAGGGTTAGGGTTAGGGTTAGGGTTAGGGTTAGGGTTAGGGTTAGGGTTAGGGTTAGGGTTAGGGTTAGGGTTAGGGTTAGGGTTAGGGTTAGGGTTAGGGTTAGGGTTAGGGTTAGGGTTAGGGTTAGGGTTAGGGTTAGGGTTAGGGTTAGGGTTAGGGTTAGGGTTAGGGTTAGGGTTAGGGTTAGGGTTAGGGTTAGGGTTAGGGTTAGGGTTAGGGTTAGGGTTAGGGTTAGGGTTAGGGTTAGGGTTAGGGTTAGGGTTAGGGTTAGGGTTAGGGTTAGGGTTAGGGTTAGGGTTAGGGTTAGGGTTAGGGTTAGGGTTAGGGTTAGGGTTAGGGTTAGGGTTAGGGTTAGGGTTAGGGTTAGGGTTAGGGTTAGGGTTAGGGTTAGGGTTAGGGTTAGGGTTAGGGTTAGGGTTAGGGTTAGGGTTAGGGTTAGGGTTAGGGTTAGGGTTAGGGTTAGGGTTAGGGTTAGGGTTAGGGTTAGGGTTAGGGTTAGGGTTAGGGTTAGGGTTAGGGTTAGGGTTAGGGTTAGGGTTAGGGTTAGGGTTAGGGTTAGGGTTAGGGTTAGGGTTAGGGTTAGGGTTAGGGTTAGGGTTAGGGTTAGGGTTAGGGTTAGGGTTAGGGTTAGGGTTAGGGTTAGGGTTAGGGTTAGGGTTAGGGTTAGGGTTAGGGTTAGGGTTAGGGTTAGGGTTAGGGTTAGGGTTAGGGTTAGGGTTAGGGTTAGGGTTAGGGTTAGGGTTAGGGTTAGGGTTAGGGTTAGGGTTAGGGTTAGGGTTAGGGTTAGGGTTAGGGTTAGGGTTAGGGTTAGGGTTAGGGTTAGGGTTAGGGTTAGGGTTAGGGTTAGGGTTAGGGTTAGGGTTAGGGTTAGGGTTAGGGTTAGGGTTAGGGTTAGGGTTAGGGTTAGGGTTAGGGTTAGGGTTAGGGTTAGGGTTAGGGTTAGGGTTAGGGTTAGGGTTAGGGTTAGGGTTAGGGTTAGGGTTAGGGTTAGGGTTAGGGTTAGGGTTAGGGTTAGGGTTAGGGTTAGGGTTAGGGTTAGGGTTAGGGTTAGGGTTAGGGTTAGGGTTAGGGTTAGGGTTAGGGTTAGGGTTAGGGTTAGGGTTAGGGTTAGGGTTAGGGTTAGGGTTAGGGTTAGGGTTAGGGTTAGGGTTAGGGTTAGGGTTAGGGTTAGGGTTAGGGTTAGGGTTAGGGTTAGGGTTAGGGTTAGGGTTAGGGTTAGGGTTAGGGTTAGGGTTAGGGTTAGGGTTAGGGTTAGGGTTAGGGTTAGGGTTAGGGTTAGGGTTAGGGTTAGGGTTAGGGTTAGGGTTAGGGTTAGGGTTAGGGTTAGGGTTAGGGTTAGGGTTAGGGTTAGGGTTAGGGTTAGGGTTAGGGTTAGGGTTAGGGTTAGGGTTAGGGTTAGGGTTAGGGTTAGGGTTAGGGTTAGGGTTAGGGTTAGGGTTAGGGTTAGGGTTAGGGTTAGGGTTAGGGTTAGGGTTAGGGTTAGGGTTAGGGTTAGGGTTAGGGTTAGGGTTAGGGTTAGGGTTAGGGTTAGGGTTAGGGTTAGGGTTAGGGTTAGGGTTAGGGTTAGGGTTAGGGTTAGGGTTAGGGTTAGGGTTAGGGTTAGGGTTAGGGTTAGGGTTAGGGTTAGGGTTAGGGTTAGGGTTAGGGTTAGGGTTAGGGTTAGGGTTAGGGTTAGGGTTAGGGTTAGGGTTAGGGTTAGGGTTAGGGTTAGGGTTAGGGTTAGGGTTAGGGTTAGGGTTAGGGTTAGGGTTAGGGTTAGGGTTAGGGTTAGGGTTAGGGTTAGGGTTAGGGTTAGGGTTAGGGTTAGGGTTAGGGTTAGGGTTAGGGTTAGGGTTAGGGTTAGGGTTAGGGTTAGGGTTAGGGTTAGGGTTAGGGTTAGGGTTAGGGTTAGGGTTAGGGTTAGGGTTAGGGTTAGGGTTAGGGTTAGGGTTAGGGTTAGGGTTAGGGTTAGGGTTAGGGTTAGGGTTAGGGTTAGGGTTAGGGTTAGGGTTAGGGTTAGGGTTAGGGTTAGGGTTAGGGTTAGGGTTAGGGTTAGGGTTAGGGTTAGGGTTAGGGTTAGGGTTAGGGTTAGGGTTAGGGTTAGGGTTAGGGTTAGGGTTAGGGTTAGGGTTAGGGTTAGGGTTAGGGTTAGGGTTAGGGTTAGGGTTAGGGTTAGGGTTAGGGTTAGGGTTAGGGTTAGGGTTAGGGTTAGGGTTAGGGTTAGGGTTAGGGTTAGGGTTAGGGTTAGGGTTAGGGTTAGGGTTAGGGTTAGGGTTAGGGTTAGGGTTAGGGTTAGGGTTAGGGTTAGGGTTAGGGTTAGGGTTAGGGTTAGGGTTAGGGTTAGGGTTAGGGTTAGGGTTAGGGTT